>NW_010387635.1:1429566-1444042 GCF_000414095.1 Morus notabilis
CAAGGACTCGAAGAGAAGACAAGTTGCCCAGATAAGGAGATAAAGTACCGGACATGATTGTGTCAAAAAGAATGTCGTTTGATGAAAAAAGGCCAGGGCGAGAGACATTTATGACTCTGCCTAAAGAGTCACAAACAATGCCTTCCCATGAAGAGCAACAATCAGAGGAAGGATTCCATGAATGGAGGAGTTTTGAAGGGTCGGAAATGATGTTGTGCTTGAAGTGTAGAAGTGCTTGTTTGTCTACTGCATGGCATGCCTCAGAAATCACTAGAAGAGAGAGAATTAAGAGAGAGAAGATGAGATTGAGAGAGAAGGCTTTTTTGTACTGAATGGGAATCATCTCCTTTTTTCTTTTTTGGTGGAAAATGGAAATTGTTTGTGGGAATGGAATTGAATGTTGGAGAAGATGTTTTGTTGGGCTATTTATAGTGCCCGAAAATGTGTTGGTGCTCATCAGACGTGTCATGATGTGTTGGTATTAAATTAAAAACTCAAAAGACATAAAAGTGGAATCGCTCATAGTCATATCTAAGTAGCTAACTAATCCACGCTCCATCGAGAAGTGTGTCACATGGTTCATAGACACTAGACATTTTCCCTGGATACTTTTTAACTTTTGAGTTTTGAGCGTTGCAGCCAAATATAAGCTCGGGCTGCCCGGCTAGGCTCGGGCAGTTAAATACAAGCTCGCGGCCTGTTTAAGAGTATTTTTAGACTTAGACGAGCGGTCTGAAATTTTTGGACGGATCGGGTCAAATTTCGGATAAAAAATCAGTATTTTAGGATGGTTGTGAGTGGTCTGTTTAAAATTTCAGCACTATTACAAATTAGCAAAAAAAAAAAAAAAAAAAGAGCAAGCTTTGCCACACTTGATATGTTGCTACGCATCAATTCAGATAAGATAGCAGGATAAAAAGTTACTTGACAGAAACTATTACATTTTTCAGTAGCATTTTGTATGTATAATCTGACTTGACTCTATAATAAGATGTAGAGTTCAAATTCTTCTATCTTAATTTTTTTAATTGATAATAATAGATAGCATTTTTTTTATATAAAAATTGTCTCTCTAATTCAATAATTATCTAGGACCAAAAGTTAGTACGCATTCTTGAAAAAAAAAAAAAAGTTAACAAGAATTGCTTCACACATGCACGAGCATATGACGGTTACTCAAATTCTGTCCTGATTGTGGTTGCTATATACTAGACATTGGCAAAAAAATTAGTTGTTGGATAGGATAAGTTTTTGGTAACGACAAAAAATTTCATGACCATTGTCCAGAGTTCTAAATCTTAAAATTTTATAGAATCTAGAGTACTATATATACCACATATCATTTAATTTCAATGTGATCCAATGCAGTGTTATAATTGACGTGTTAATTATAAATTTAACATTTGAGTGTAAAAAATATTTTTCAACGCAATGTTATTTATTGTGCTAAATTTTTTATATGTTAGACTTTGTGGTAAATTTCTCAAGTATAGCATGAGAAATTTGACATTTGATTACTATTAGTTGAATTTTTTACTTTTTCATATAATTATTACAACTTTTACCGTTTCTAATTATTTTAAAAATAAAAGTTTACTTTTATGATTTTTAAAACTCAATGATTATGGGAAAAAATAGATTTAACACTTCAAATAGCATTATGCATCAGAGTAAAAATGAAAATAACATACTATATCACACTGTTTAATGTTAAATATACAATTACTATTAGTATTTGTATTGGAGATGGTCTAATATATTCAGAAACCTGGATAATAGTTTACAACTTTCAACTTTTATCTTTTATCTTTACCATAAGCAATGTTCTCCTTTGAGATTGCAGCTAGTGTGTGTTTTAACTGATTATGAATATAGAAAGAAGCTCGAGGGTGTGTTTTAACTGATTATGAAAAGAGCATGTCATTGGAAATGATTTAAGATTAGTATGGTATAACCAACTAGCAATTTCGTTAAAGGAATGATTAGTATTTGAGGCCTTTTTAGAGATACTTAAAATTTTAAGAAATGCGTATACATGTGATAAAAGATTTTATGTAATTTTTTTGGTACCTACACTAGACTATCTAATATAAGAATTATTTTCATACATGACATGATTTATATTCGGTTAATTAATTTGCTAGTTAATGTAAACATATTACATAGTAATAGGATGATCCAAAATTGACTGAGTGTGCATTTATAATGTATTCACAATTCAATTTTCTTTTCATTTTCTGAGATAATGCTTGTGCTTCACCGTGGTTTTAAAAAAAAAAGACAAATTCTTACAAAATATTTCTTTAAAAAGTTAAAAGTTAATTATCTAATTATTGCAAGACAAGTAGGCAACACTGCTCAACAACTAGTATAAAATTTTATGTTTTAAAAGTATCTTTAATCTTTTTCTTTTTTTTTAGTTTTTATTATATATGGTATAACCTATTAGTTAAAAACAAAAAAAGAGAGAGAGCACATGCATTAGTTGGTAGAAACTCAACGTATATGTGAGTTAACCATGTTTATAAAAAGGGTGAAAAATAAATTTTGAGTTAAATTTTTATTTAACATAGTATCAGAGCATAATTGATGACTATAAAGATTCGAACCTAGAACCTTATATAACTAGTTCTAATACCATGCCAAATAATCACCTAACCCAAGAACTCAATAAGTTGAGTCATTATTTATTATTTATTATAGTAGTGATTGGCAAAAATATTTTGATTGTGTAATCATTATTCTTTCACCTTGATGATATTATTTTTAGTTTCAATCGGTAGAAATATATTGATCACAAAAAAAGTTTGAAATTTAAATTAAGAATCTATACACATAAATTATTACAAAAGTTTTATAGTTTAGTTTTTATTCAATATGGTACATTCAAGTAACCACTTAAACTAGAAAATTTAAAGCCAGTTTGGTATATGGATGCAAACTAATGATTTTAATTATAACTTTGAAATTCAATTTTTTTTGTGTAAGAGAAACACTGTAATATAATTAAAATCATAGATTTGAACCCATGAAAAAACTATATGCCAAATATACCTTTAATAAAATGTATTCAATATAACTTATTTCTACTACAACATTGTTTAGAAAACTACTTTGATGTAGAGTCGTTCAATGGTAGAATTAGTAAGTCCATAGTGCAATTGAAAAGCATCGACCCTCAACAAAATAACAACTTATACAATAAAACTTGATGAAAAGTGCTAACGAACTCCATTTTGACTTTTTAATGTTGGAAAAAAACCTAAGAATTTTAATTGGTTTCTTTTGTAAAAAAAAACAGAGAGATATGTAACAGATGAAACATTTTAATAATAATTCTTTTAAAATTTTTGATAAAATTTTTTCCCTAACAACTTTTAAAAAGTTTTTGAACAGAATTTTTAGTTAACTTGGTATTAAATGAAGGTGATTGTGAAAACTGAACCTGCGACATTCAACTGATACCAAGTCAACTAACAACTTAACCCAAGAAACTCAATGAGAAGTTAAAATTTCTTATTTATATTTTAGGGAGAAAGAGGAAAATATGCTCACACTTGAGATGAATTAAAATTAATAGGCCAATAGTTTACAGAAGTTAATAAATAGGCCAAATTACTATTTTCGTCCATAACTTGTCTAATTATGAACTATAACTTGACAAATTATTATTTATAATTTGTCTGACTATGAACCATAACTTAACAAATTTATCCATAATTTATCTGATTATAAACCATAACTTAACAAGTTATGACTTATTAATTTCTATAACTAAAAATTAACCTATATACTTTCTTAAACTTTTCATATCGGCCTATTTTCTACTATTTCCCTAACACTACAAAAACGCTGTGATAGTCATATACAGAAGGGCATGCAGTACGGCCCATTATGCAAGCTCTGATAGGCCACTATTATTTGATGGATCACTCAATATGGGCCGGGCCCATAAACGCACATCACCCACACTCTAAACTGGCGCGTGGAACAGACATCATCGGAGAACCAAGCTTTCCATAATCCGCGCGTCTGTTCCACGGATAAGAACATCACGTGGGGAGTAACGTTCGTGTGCCAGAGGAACATTAATACAAATTAAAGAAAAATATGAAAAATCCCAAAATATACAACTTCTAAATCTAAAGCCGTTTTAGAACTTTAAAGTGTTTAGATTAGATCACTTATTTCGTCATGTACTTCCAGACAAGAACTCTCCCATAAATAATCACTTCGTATTTGACAACAAAAAATCTTCTTTTTCGCTTATCCAACAAAAGATCTTCTTTACTAAATATAAAACAAACTTAGTTCCACATTGACCGCAACAAACATACAAAAAGACGGGGGGAAAAAAAAAACAAAAAGAAATATTATCTTTTTTTTTTTTTTTTTTTTCAAGGAATTATAGGTCCAAAGGCTTTACACTCGGATAAAGATTTCTGCTCACCGCCTTGGCAGAAGAAGAAAATCTCGGGACACCGGAACAGGCAGTTACCGGTGAGCTCAACATGGGCCGAACCGGGTTTGAGCTGCAATAACGGGCCGGGTATGGGCCCAAGCAAGTAATTCCGGCCCAACAACAGCCTCGAGAACGGGGAAACTCCCCAACTGGGAAAAACCGTTTTAACGGCGTATTGCGTCGGGATCATCCCCGTGAACTTGTTGTTCTCCAAAGACAACGCCGAGAGCTTCGGCATAAGGGCGAAAAACGACGGCAAAAACCCGCCGATTTCGTTGTCCTTTAGGTCCAAAGCTATGAGCTGGCTCTCGACGACAACGCCGCGGAAATACGGCGGATGTACGGACGAGAATCTGTTCGAGGAGAGACTCAGTTGTTGCAGAGACTGGTGAGTGAACAGAAACGAAGGGACCGAGTCACCGAGTCGGTTGTGACTCAGATCCATCACCTGCAAAAACGACAGTCGTTTTATACCCTCCGGGATTTTCCCTCCCACGCTGTTGTTTCGGAGCGAGATTTCGACTAGAGAGGGCGGGAGATTCTCCGGGATTTCGCCGGAGATGAAGTTGTTGCTCGCGTCCAAGAAGTAGAGGTTTTGAAGAGAACCCAGATCGGGAAACTCGCCGGAGAAACTATTCGACTGAAGCTCAAGCCTTTTCAAGCTACTCAAACCTCTCAGACTCCCCGGAATTTCGCCCTCCAACCGGTTGTTATCCAGGAAGAGCTCTTCCAAACTCGATAGAGCTTTAATGGCGGTCGCCGGAATCTGGCCGGAGAATGAGTTGCCGGAAAGAGCGAGTCGCCGGAGCCGAGTCAGGTTCGAGAGCGAGTCGGGGATTGGGCCGGAGAAGAAGTTGTTGGAAAGGTCTAGGGTTTCGAGATAAGGGAGGTTGAAGGAGAGGGAAGCGAGTGAGCCTGAGTAACCAGCCTGGTCGAGGGCGAGTTCGGTGAGTCGACTCGCTCCTGACTCGTCCACTGAGTCGCACCTGAACCCGCACGTGAACTTGTCGCTGAAGAGGTTGTCGCATGGGTCGAGTTTGAAGTCCCATGAGCTTACGCACGACCCCGGACTCACTGAGTCGGGATCCAACTCGTTTTTGAACTCTTTCAAGACTTGGATATCTCCCCAATTTGTCTTTGATTCTCCTCTGAGCGAGAACAATGTGAATGTAATTGCTAGAACAAGTGGAAATACAGAGAGATTTTGTGCACCCATTTGGGAAGAAAAGAAAAAAGGATTGTGTTTGTTTATGGAACTTGGGATTTGCTTAGCTTAGCAGAGAAATGGGGGAATAAAGATGAAGAAGAGGACACCCCAGTTAATCAGGACCGTTGGTTTTGGTGAAATGAAATCAGAGAGTGAATCTCCATGGTATGGAGGAGAGAGAGAGAGAGAGAGAGAAACAGGACAATGAGTAAGAGGGGTGGCAGGAGATGAATATTATGGCTTATTGAGTGGCTCTTCTCTGTTGCTTTTTACCTCTCAGACTACAGAGCTCTTTTTTGTGAATGGCTTCACGGGCAAAATGTCAGAAGTTTTATTTATTTATTTATTTTTCATTAAGGCTTAGTATAAATCATCCATATTTGGCGGTATGTAATGGTACTTGGGGACTTGGGGACTTTGGGAGAGAAGAGGAAAGCTTGCTATTTTATTGTACTATCGATGTTTGTCCTAATGGCGACATCTAGTTTGATGATATAGTGACGTCTGTTTGAACCCAAGCAGGAGAGAAGAAGGAAAGAAACATTTGGCTTCTCATTTGACTGTTGAGCTGGCTCAGTTGTCTTGTTCATCTTTTTTTATTGCTCAAGACATGGTTTTTTGTTGAAGATGATCCGTTTATTTTATTAATTTAAATTTATAATTTAAATTGAGATATAATTTTATATGAAAAATTTTTATTATAATAAAAAAGTTAGATGTGACTGTTTATGAGATTTTTTTACTATAATAAAATTTAAATTTTAAACTCGAATCGGTAAAGTGAACAGGGCCTAAAAAAAATAGGGCAAGTGATAACGGATCAAAAGAATTTGTAAATTTCGGAAGTCCATTGGGATTGGAGGAGAGGCCAGAGTAATGTGAGTCTCGTTTATTTTACTGATTTAAATTTTATTATAATAAAAAATTACATTTTAATTTAAGCTAAAACTCAAATCAATAAATTAAACGGCAGCAAATTATGTAATTGTCAAGAAAGGACGAGTTGGCCTCGAAAATGACGTGGTTCTTCTGCTTCTTGTCCTTTTGATTCCAATTTACTTTGGATATGTTCTCTAGCTTAATGGATTGAGATTTCTATGGTTTGTTTTCGATTTAAGTGGTTGGGGTCGGGTCAATATCAGAAATTATATAAATATATATATATATATATATTGTACATATTTTATTTTGATATGATTTTAATTAGATGTAATATTAAAAAATTTAAGGTTTGTTCTTTTGAAGTGTGACTTGAGTATAATTTTTAAGTTAAATTTGAGTTATAACTTGAGTTAAAGTTGTAACTTGAGTTTGTGTTTAGTTGTGTACATTTGAGTTATGATTTGAGATAATAATCTTTTTTGAGTTTGTGTTTAAGTGAGTCAAAACTTCAATTTGTATTTAGATAGTATTTTAATAAAAACTCAATGGTGATGAAAAATTTTAATATGGTATATGGGTGAGATTTTATTCGTCTTTTCGTTGTCAATGCATAGAAAAAAATCATCTCAATCTGGATTAAAACGAAAAAGTTATAATATTTTTAAGAAAAGAAAAAATACTGTTTATTAATTTGAGTTTGAGTTTCTGAACTCGAGTTGAAGGGGATACTTAAACTCGAGTTTTAGTCTCAAACTTGAGTTCAAACTCGAGTTTAAACTTAAAAGAATATGAACTTGAATAAAGTTAGAACTCGAGTTATATTTTTTGAGTTTTTTGGGCAGCCAAACACACCTTTATATTATCGGTACCGTGGAAGTACCCCAATAGATTTAGAAGACATTTGAAAACCTTACTTTGATATGCTCTAATTCATGGAGATAAGATTAAGAGCCAAATAATTGTTATATAATTCCACAATACATATTTTTATTACATTTCTTGATGCTGAAGAAATATATATATATATATATATAAAGTTTACATTATTTTAAGTTCCAACTTTATTCAAGTTACAACTTCAACTCAAGTTATAATTCAAATTCAACTCAAAAACACATTCTAAAAGAACAGACCCAATGACTTTCAAGTTTGGTGGGGCTTTTCTAGGCAGTCTTGCCACTTATGAAAAAAAAAAAAAGTGGTAGTTGCATAATTTCGCCTTTTGATTATAGGTTTACAGGCTTATAACTAACAACTTTGAATTATACAACAAAGATCCCCCAAAGGCCAAAAGCCACCCCATTTCTACAATGCAGATTCGCGTTTGGTATTTCCATGTTGTTACCACCTATAATAAAGTCTTACAACCAAAAAATGAGATATTGATATGCGGAGTATTAATAAAGTATTACTAAGAAGTAATATTTATATTTGCAATCAAAATATTAATAAAGAATGGCCCACCTATATTTTCATATTTATATTGATATGAAAAAGCCTGAACCATCCCTTTCTTGTGCTTCTTCTTAACAGAATTTAATGCCGGAGCTTTAGGATATTGTGTCTTTCTTTTAATTCATGATTTGAATAAGACTGAGGACTCAGAATATGTGGACCACTAGAAAAGAGATGACTTTAAGAAGTACGTTAACAATTTATCTCGTGACAGATCTTAATTAAAGGGGTTCGACCTTGGTCCTTATTTGGTTGGAGGGACAATAAGAAGAGGGACTTGGGATAAGAGGATTAATGCATAAATTTTAAAGACTCAATGTTAAAATCCGTGCGCTAATATATAAAATTACAAAATTAAGGATCCGTTTAGTTCGCTGATTTGAGTTTTTAATTTGAGTTGAGATGTGACGTTATGTGAGAGCTTTTTACTATAATAAAAAAGTTAAATGTGACTGTTTTTAAGAGCTTTTTACTGTAACAAAACTCGAATTCTAAATTCGAATCGGCGAAATGAATAGTGCCTTAATAATTTGATGGACGAAAAGGACTAAGGCCCCATTTATTTCATCAATTCGAGTTTAGAATTCAAGTTTTGTTACAATAAAAAGCTTTAAAAAATAATCACATTTAACTTTAAAAAACTTTCACATAAAGTCACATATTAATTCGAATTAAAAACTCAAATCAACGAACTAAACAGACCATAATATGATATGGTTAATAAGGTAATATTTAATTCATGAGTTTAAAATTATAATTCATAATTATAATTTTTTTAATTTAAATTTTTTAAAAGAGAAAAATAATGTAGCAGAATCAACTAGAATTAACTAGCCGTTTTGCTTCTTCAACGTTGCCTTTCCTCCGCGCATGATTGGATCAACTACAAGTAATTAAACAAAAGGACGGAAACAATTGATTATTACAGTACGTGATATTATAATATTTTTCTTGAGAGGCATATTACACCAATCAGGTAGCTATATAGATGATGATCAGGAAAAAGGTTAGCTATGTAGATGCTATAGGACAAAAGGCAACACAAAAGTTGTTAAGAGGAAATTAACTAGAATATATTTTGACCACGTATCCCTACGGCCTACTCACTGGTTTCCCTTAGGTGACCAGTCAAACCTGGCCTGCTTCTCTTTTGTTATTTTTGCCAACGCTCAACAGATACCGCCAGAACAGATTTGTGATTCATCTCAAACACAAACGCCTTTAATTCCCACTAATCCATAATTCAGCGCTTACCATAAGCCAACTATACAAGGCTTACATAAGAATTAAGAATGCAATAATGAACTTTATAGCGACTATATCGTCGAGATATTAAAAGCTTACAAACACTATTATTTCTTTTTTAGAATTTAAAATTAAAAAAGATGACAATGAATAAGCGACCACTTGTCGTTGCCATGAGAATCCCAGTTCTTGTAGTGTAAAATGAAGAAGATGAAAAAAAAGAAAACAAAAAAAAAAACCATCATGATGTTTGTTTCTCAGATAATCAAATCCTTTCATTTATTCAAGTCAAGAGATACTGAAAGAAATAATAATAATAATAAAAAAAAGCTGACAATCAATCAAATTCAGTTTTTTATTCTCAGAATTTCACATCTTGAGAACATTTAAGAATTCAATGTTTGCCCAACATCAATGACAAAACGGTATCTGACATCTCCTTTCTTAAGTCGCTCCATAGCAGTATTTACATAATCCATTGGGATAACTTCAATTTGAGATGTAATATTGTGTTTGGCTGCAAAATCTATCATCTCTTGTGTTTCTTTCATCCCTCCGGTGACAGTTCCAGCCACCATTTTCCTTCCTACATTGTGTCATCATCAATCAAATCACATTAGTTTCTCACGTGATAAAACTTTACACTTGCATTATTATTCCCCCCCATAACAAATCAAAATGGAGTGCTTCTATTTGTCCCTGCGGGATTTTAACCCTAATCATATGTATCAAACTTTGATAGGCTAAAATAATTTTTTTTCGATATATATATATATATATTTTTAAATTCCTAAGATCCACAGACTTATAAATAGTACAATATTTTCCGTTTTCGTATTTATTGAACATCCCAAGTTAGCACAGAACATGATGTCTAAATATTATTATTATTATTATTTTTTTGGTGCGTGTGCAAAACTTACCCAACAGCAAAGGAAAAACTGGTAGCTCAAGTGGCTTGTCCGGTGCACCAACCATAATCAGCTTTCCTTGTGACTTTAATAGACCAAGTAAAGGTAAAAGAGGATGCACTGCAGAAACAGTGTCAATAATACCATCCATGGTGCTCGTTGCAGCCTTCACAATACCAAAAACAACAACATTAATTGAATCAAACATTAAAAAAAAAAAAAACTCTGTTTAAAGTCATTAATTAAAAAATAAAACTAATCGAATCAATTATGTATGTACCAGCAATTGATCTTGGTCGCGACTGGCCAAAAACGAGTCAGCACCAAGATGTTCAATGGCTTCAACCTTCTTGCTAGGAGAGGTACTTATCACAGTGACCTTAGCCCCCATTGCCTTGGCAAATTTCACGGCCAAGTGGCCCAGCCCACCGAGCCCGACAATACCTACATGAGTACCGGGCTTGTCGAGCCCAAAGTGTCTTAATGGGCTGTAAACAGTGATACCAGCGCAAAGGAGAGGCGCGGTGGCATCAAGGGGAAGGTTGTCAGGAATTCTAAACACAAAGTGCTCGTCGGCCACCATTAGGTCGGAGAAACCGCCGTAAGTGGTGGTTCCGTCGTGGTACTCAGCACTGCACGTGGGTATTATTTTGGCGCAGTAATTCTCAAGATCGTTGACGCATGAATCGCATGAGTTGCATGATCCAACAAGGTACCCAACACCGACTTTGTCACCAACTTGGAATTTTTGCACTTTGCTGCCTACTTCTGTCACCACACCAACCAGTTCATGCCTGTATATATGCGTCCAAAATCAGTTCCACTTTGATGAGTACTTAAAGAGGGATTTGGAAAGTTACTTGTTAAGACATCCTTTTTCTTTCTGAATTATACAATGGATTCGACCCTTTCTCCTTCTGCTGTAGTATTTTTTTCTCACAAAACATTTAACTAAGAAAATTTTTTTACTTATAATTCTCTTATAAAAATTGAATTTAAAATTAAAATTATTAAATCAACGTTGAGTTTATGAATTTAGAATTATAATTCTAAATTCATTCTTATATTTTTTATGAAAAAAATATAATAACGAGTCACGATACAAATCCATCAACCAAACGCATAATGATTTAAACGTGTGAATCGAACCAGCCGTAAGTAAAACGCACGGACGTACCCGGGAACAAGTGGGTAGAGAGAAATGCCCCAATCATTCTTGATCATGTGTAGATCCGTATGGCATATCCCACTGTACAACACCTTGAACGTAACGTCCTTCTCCCCTGTTTCCCTGCAAATCAAATACATATTTAAACAATACCCAAAGCTTAGATCTTCCTCAGACGCGCAAAACTTCATCTAAACTTGGATTTGAAATGAAGAATAAATCGAACAAGATCCTGAGCATGTTTATTAATGGTCAAGAAAAGAAGTAGTTAAAAATCTAGTTTAGTTGATGGATTTGAGTAAATTTTTTTTTTTTTTTTTTTGAGAGAAAACGTTACAGTGAAAAAAGATTAAACTGTGATTCAAACAAATAAACTGGCTATAACTTACTTACCTTCGATTGAAATGGAAAGGGGAGAGAACACCGGAAGAATCTCGAGCCGCCCATCCAAAGGCCTTCTTGGTAATGCGTTCGCCGTTAGATGCCGCCATTTTTCTCTCTTCCAACAAAAAGGGTAAATATGAAATAGACCAAAAGTAGAGGATTTAACGACGAACTATTAAAGAACAGAGAGAGAGAGTGAAGAATTTATGACAATAAAGAATGATGAAACGATTGGATTATATAGAAAAAAAGTCGTCAGATGCTCAACGTTTAGTCAACGGCTGGCCGGGGTTAATACAAATTTTAATTCTGTAAATCAGATTTAATTTTTTTATTACAATAAAAAATACTTATAAAAATTATATCTCAACTTAAATTATAAACTCAAATTAACAAATAAAACAGACCTTTAACAGCTGACATAGGTTAAAATAAATTTTAACCTAGTTTATTTTATTAATTTAAGTTTTTAATTTTAAATTTTTACAGTAAAAAACTCTTAAAAAATATTAAATTTAATTTTTTTTATTATAATAAAAAAATTTTAAAAAATATTATATATCAACTTAAATTAAAAATTTAAACTCTAAGGGAACGAGGTACTTGTGTACACATGTTCTTGGCTTGTCAATCGGGACTTTCTCTGAAAATAAAATAATGTTTAATAATTGCCCGGCAGTGACGTGAAGATCTTCTCTTTGATTTCTCTCTGTGTTTTTTTCTTAGGACGAATTAGTTCGTACTAGTTTGAGTACAGTTGTTCACAACAGATCGGCCAAAAAAAAAAAAAAAAAAAAAAAAAAAAACCCAAAAAAAACAAAAAAAAAAAAACAAAACAAAAAACATTATGGTTTGTCGTGGGATACTGTGGCAAATATATCACTGAGCTGGTTTAATTGCAAAAATGTGCCGTTGGGTAATTTTCTAAATTTCTAATTAGGATGAAATCAGTTTAATTAGCGTTTTCCTATATCATAGGTATATCAATACAGGGGATTTTTCCGGTAGCCATTGAAAAAATATACTACTGATATAATTTTTATTTTTAACTGTTAAATTTATATTTATTTATGATTCTAATAAACAATAACAATTAAAAATATGAACTACAGATAAAAAGGTCTAGAAAAAAAAACCCATATCGCTAACTCTATATATAGATTCATATCGATCTATATGCACATTCATATCTCTATTCCGGAAATCAGTTTTGAATGGACTTTGAATAATAAGCACGGCAGTGGAGTAATTGGATTGTGATTACTCTATTACTACTCGTTTAGTATGTGAATTTAAGTTTTTAATTTAAATTTAAATGTGATTTTATGTGAGAATTTTTTACTCTAATAAAAAAATTAAATATGATTTTTTATAAGAATTTTTAATTATAATAAAATTTAAATTAAAAATTTAAATTAATTAAAAGAACGAAATTTCGTGTGAAATTACTTTCCATGAAGGTGGTCGGGCCCACCACTTATTTATTTATTTTTTAAAGAAAGTTAAGTGTGTATTACGCACTAGTGTTTTATGGTAAGGAAACATTATTTTAACGAAGCAAATTTGAAAATGTAGCAGAGACCTTGTGAAGCATGGAGTAGCAGAATCTCTAGTGGTGAATTGATGAGATCGACGAGATCAATAGCTCCACGGAGATCTGACGTCGTTGTAGATCGGAGTCGAGGTCGCCGAGATCCATCGCTATTCACGAGTGGCGTCACCGGCGAGGTCGCACAGAGCTTCGTGAAAGTATAGAGCGGTCGCGAGAGAGAGAGAGAAAGGTGGGGGAAGAGAGAGAGAGAGAGAGAGAGACTTGATGCCGGCGGAGGAGAAAGGAAAAGAGTTTGAGCAGAGAGTTCGTGAGAGAGAGAGAGAGAAGGGAGGATGAGAGAGAATAAAAGAGGAATTGTTAGGGTTTAGATCGAATCAAGGGCATTTTAGTCCTTTGAATTGTATTTAAAATATTAGATATATAAATGCCCTTTGAATGGTATTTAAAATATTAGATATAATTTTTTAAAAGGGTAGAATTAGAAAGTCCGGTGATTATAAGTGTAAAACGTTTGATTTACGAATTTAGAATAATGATTTAAAGTTATTTTTAATTTATGTGTAATTTTTATAAAAAAAAAAAATTATAATGAGTCACGAATTATGATACAAATTATGATACAAATTATACACCAAACACTCATGTAGTTCTCTCTACCATCAACCGTTTATCAACTGTTTGTTAATGTTGTAACTTGTAAATAGAGAGCAAGACAATTTAAGATCCTTAACATGTAATTGAACCTATTAGTAAAGTATGCTCCACAAGCTAATAATTAGGTTCGTCGTTGAAGCCAAAGGATTATCCAGAAACCACCCTATAAATGTAAAATGCTTTATTGATATTTTTCATGAACAAACAAATTACAATAGAGAAACAATATAAAAAGATGGAAACGCTTATTTTTTATTTTTTATTTTTATTTTCCATCAAGATCAACTAATAATTTTTTTAAAAAAATAATATAAATGAGTGAATAATAATTTGTAGTCCTTTTCTATACATGACACGTATGTATAATGTATAAATCATGTTAGAGGAGGTCCTTCTAGTCTGATGTAATCATACATTAGTCCTTGTAAAAGGTCGTTGTTTCTTGTTTGAGAAAGATATATGGTGTTCTTTCCATGTTGGAGTAGATAGCTAGGAACATTTATGCTGTAAAACCAGTACAAGCCATGAATTCCATGCCTTGCAATGGCATTGTCTT
>NW_010387635.1:1444073-1455161 GCF_000414095.1 Morus notabilis
CCTGTTGAGAAAATCGCCTCCGAGTTCCGGTCGTTGAATCGAACCTTTTAATTAAAAACAATATTTATCAATACCATAGCAAAAATATGGTTAATAATTGCATTAAATCATCTTAAAAGTTCAAATTAGAGGTAGTAAATAGATAGATGCAAATTTTTGTAAATTATACCTCTAACTCCATATTTGTGGCTGAGGCCAGTCCAAGTTGGAGTGTGTAATTTCCAGGCCTTGTTACGTTTTCAAGTTCAAATATAATTTGCCATGTGGTTGCTTCGTATGTATCGTTTCCTGCATTCCTGTAGTATAATAATTAAAAAAAAAGTAATTTTATACACCATGAAAAATTTTAGATATAACAAAAAAGAAAAAAAAAAAAACCCTTAGTGTCAAAATTGTGAAAAGACTGGTTAAACCTTGAAAATTAACCTAAACCCCGTTTATTTTACAAATTTGAGTCTTCAGTTCTAGATTTTTACAGTTTAAAGTTCTAAAAAAATATCACATATAACTTTTCTGATACAGTTAAAAGCTCTAAAAAATTATCACATCTCAGTTCGAATTGAATACTCGAATCCACGAAATGAATGAAGTCCTAATATTCATGAATGAAGATGACTTGAAAACGACAATCGGGTTAAACAACGACAAGAAAGTTATAAAAACCACGGAATGTGAAAATTTTATTATCTAATCAAATAATAGAATGATTAACAAATATAAGGACGGAAGTTAAAAAATCATATATATGCCCATATGAGGAAAACTAAATCAACAAAAGCAAAAGGAAAAAAAAACTTGTTTAGCTAAATAATGAAGTACAGGATGGAGAAGAGAGACCTCTTTATTTTTATTTCAGATAAGAGAGACCTATTTTTTTTTCTCTCTCTTTTTTTTTTTTTTTTTTTAAGGGAAAAGAAACCTATATTACTGATCATATATAAGAATAGAAAGACCACTAGAAAGTGCAGAAAAATCAAAATATATACCTGTTAACTTGAGCAAAAAACCAATCTTTTTTGTAATTATCGACGCCAACAGTGTAGATTAGATCTTTATTAGGATATAAATCGGCATAACGGTCCCATAATCCATATTGCCTAAACCTGATAACAGAAAAAATAAATGTTTTTGCAATAAGTAAAGGAATCTAAGCTAATAAACTAAAAAATTAGTGAATCTTTGAGAGTACAAAAATGTGGACTTACTTGTCTGGGTGATTGCTATATAATTGGTTCATGAGAGTTGGATAAGGGTCAGGTATATAGAATTCAGCAGCAGTGCGATCTGGGACACCAATTTCCCATAATGTTGGTCCATTTCTTGGTGGTTCATAAACGAGCATATCCAAATCGATTTTAGATCCTGCATTAGATAATCGATGGAAGAATTATTATTTATTTATTTATTTATTTTATAGATTAATTAAGGGTCAATGTTTTTGGGGTAGTGAAAAAATAAAATGGAAAATTACCTGGTTCAATGATTATATTTTTGGTATATTTGTAATCACCAACTATGCTCGGGACCCATGCATACAGACTGTAGTTGCCAGGTACAACATTTTTTATTGAGAAATAACCCCTTTTGTCAGCTTGAGTCCAGAATTGATAGCCCTGAAAAAAAAAAGCATATTTATTTATGAACTAAGTGCTTATTTTTAACATTTTTTTTTAACGAAGGAAAATATGGAACTCTAAATCTTAACATTAGAAGTGGAAGCGCATATAAGCTAAACTTGTAAAACTTATATGTTTAAGTCCATCTGAATTGTGTCATACAATAATATCATAGTACTTAATCTTGTGAAATAATAATTTTGTTAACAAGAATAGAAAATTTTAAGTCCTGTTTAAAATTGATTCCGTTTTTATTTTTCACGTTTTTCGAAAAAAAAATAAAAACGTTTTTAAAACGGCGTTTGGCGCAATAAAGACAAAAAACGGAAATAAAAATGATTTTTTAATTTAGTATAAAATGAGAAATAAATAAAAAATGACTTTTAATCGTTTTTTATTTTTTGTTTTCATTTTTTCTTCTCTCGAGCATAGAGAGAGAGACATTAATGGATTTTTTTTATAATGAAAACAATCTTTTGATAAAACTACCAAACACATTTTTAAAAATGATTCCTATCTGAGATTGAAAATATTTTCATTTTTATTTTCATATAAAAAATAAAATTATTTTAGAACGAGTTTTAAACGCGCACTAGAATTCCCTTGCTCTTTTTATTTTTTATTTAAAAAAAAAAAAAAATTAACATTACCTTACTTTCCTTCTGCCATGATCCGACTTCACCAGGGGCAGCCAGCCCAACATGGGCAGAACGAGCCCATAATAGCCTCTCATTGATGTATCTAAATTCAAATTCAAAGTGTTTGTCACCAAAATGCATAAATAATTTTATTATAAATTTTAAAGAATACATACTGTTTAGAATACTTATATATATTGAAAGAAAATCCTTTATAATGTCCCATTTTGCCCCCCAAAAAAAAAATTCCATTATTTTATACATACCTATCACGAATTAGTAATTGACCTCCAACAATTCCTCGTTGGTCGGAACCAATGAAATCTTTGGACTGAGTGAAATTGAATGGCCACGCTTCAACTTCTTCTTGCAACTACAATTATAAACATTATAAGTAATAAATTAATTAGCGGTGTGAAAACTTTGTCTCTAGATCAGAAAATTAAAATGTTGATTTTTATATAATATAGTACCTTCTCCTTAGCATTTTGCCAAAGTAAAAGGGGATCGTCATCAATTGAAATTGAATTAAGATAAACAGAAACTGGCCCGAAAACCTTCTTCCAAGGTTCCCCTTCTTCAAATATCATCACTGCGTCCCTTCCAGCATAGTGAGCACTTGTAAACATCTGCATACGATTTTTATCAAATTAACTTTTCTCGTTTGAAGAAAAATAAAAAAAATATAAAAAAAGAACTATTTTCACTTGTGGCTCTCAAAACTTTTGGATTATTCTCACTTTGTTATTGTACTTTTGAATTTTAAATTAGTGCGTACCCATTATTCCCTTTTGTTAGAAATTTTATTAAAAAAAAATCAACGGAAATAAGGGAATTGGCCTCATTAATTTTGCGGACGTTTGATTCATGGATTCAGAATCATGATTGAAAATTATTCTCGATTTACGTGTATTTTTATGAGAAAAAATACTGTAACAAATTATGAACTATGATTCAAATCATGACACGAATATACCAATCAAACACACCCTTCTTATGTTAGAGTTTATGCTGAAAATAAATGAAAATAAAGAGGAGTCTCGAAAATGTGTTGGGCACTTGGGCTTACAGAGAGGGCAATTGCGCCGGCGTGGCATGTGAGCTCTTGTTTAACGGGCCCACCCGTGCGGAACTCATAACTGGGCGTGATTATCCAGAACCCAACGGGTGGGTCAGAAGTACTACTGATCCAACCATGGACCCTGTTGTCCTTGCTCTCGCTGGAGTATTGGTATTTGTCGTCCACCTGCAATAACCAACCACCACCCAGAATTTATTAATATTAAAAAAGAATTAGTTATGCTAAATTTCGAATGAGGTCTTCAAATTTTTTTTAGCTGTTTCTTTTTGCCCCGTAATAGTATGTTAATGATTGGAGCATTGCCGCTGGGTCTCCGCGTGCGGAACCCGGCCCCAACCCCAACTCCACAAGACACGGGGGTGGACTCAAACCGCCCCGCGTCTTGCGTGCGGAGTTGGGGTTCCTGCGGAGCCCCTCATCGATTCCCCTAATGGCTTGATTTGTTTAGTAGATTTAGTCAACCTAAATTGAAAAGAAAAAACCAGTAGAATAAAACTGCTCATGCTAAGTTTTTATTTATCAAGAATAGTTAGTGGTCTCTTTAATTCACGCATTTAAATTAGTGATTTTGATTATGAATTTAAATTTTATGAGATGATATATTGACCGGAACTTTATTTATTCAACTTTTTTAAGAGAACATAATCAGAATTATGGGTTCAAGTCTTAGAACCAAATGGGCTCCGAATTCTAGTCTTATTTATGATTTTGAATAGTTGTGACGGTAATATATAAGACACAAAATGAAGAATATTAAAGAAGGACAATTAAAATAGTACCTCTCCTCTAAGTTGAGGGTTAGAAGGATTAGTTAAGAGAACTGCTTCAGGATAGGCAAGTGGCTGACCAGATAGGCGGTCTTTCATTGTTGGCATTGTCCTTTGCCTATCGTCCGATATTGCCATGAAGTCAAACCTAATATTATTGATTCAAAGAAACAAAAGTATCTATAATTAGTAGATATTCACATATATCTATATATATGTAGACCGGATTGTGTATTTTTTTAAATATGTATATATATTTTTTTAAAATGTGTATATTTTTTCTTAAAATATGTATATATTATATATTTTATAATAAAAAATGTACATATTTTAAAAAAAAAATACATATTTTATAAAGAAATGAACAAATACCGCTCTAATTTAGGTACTGAACCGGAGACAATTCATATATATATATATATATATATGTAGTTTATAAAATAGTACCACTAGCTAGAACAAAACTAGCGTAGTGTTGCACAATTGAATTATACGTACTTATCTTGTTGAAGCTTGTAAACAATCCGAATTTGGCCAATCTCTACTTCTGGCCACCCATCAAGACGCTCAAGTATTGAGTATGTGTAGAATCCTGGATAGTTACGCAGCATTATGTACCTGTACATGTTTGATTAGTTAACCCACAATATATACTTGGTAATTCGATTCAAAAAAGAAAAGAAAAAAAAAATCTCTTGTTCAAATTCTATGATTAAGTATAAAAACAAAAAATTCTATAAAGTAATGATTTTGATTTAATTTAACGATTTATAATTGTGTATTAGTGGTAAGGTACTCAGGCGTACAAAAAAAAAAATTTTCTCTGTTTTTTTTTGGTTTTTGTTTTTAATTATAGAAAACGAAAGATTCAGCTTTCTCCAAAATGAAAAATTGTCGAGACCTTTTGTCTATATTTAAGGGAACGATGGAGCCACTAGAGGAAACATTCCACGCTCTGGTGAATGAAATTTCTGCTCCATTTTTATCTGCCCTTATAACGTCATATTTTGCTCCTTGTAATCTGCAAATTGGCTTAACTAATTTCAGTTTGGAAACGAAAACCTAAATGTTAATCTCCCACATATATATATAATATCGGTATATATAGATATATAGATCATAGAATTACGTGTCGATATTGTTAGCCTTCTCTCCAGGCTTCTGGTTCCAAACGAGGTCCCAATACCTAGAATTTATACCACATTTTTGTCAAACTTGTTTAACATATGAAAAATGTAATAATGTAATTTAGGAGCTTAATGAAACTAATTAGTTGACATATTTACTTACCCTCTGTTGTTTTCCTTATTATCAGTCTCAAGCAAGTTATCGATTCCATTGTATTTTATTCCAATTACATCACCACCCGGTTTTGAAAATGTGACTCGGACGATGCCATTGTCTAAGATCACCTCCTGATCAAATAATATATTTTATTAGCATTAACGAAAGGAACAACTTTCTAATGCTAAGCTAAAGTTAGTACAAAAAATATATGTAAAAATATTTTGTACACAATAAAATACGTCAAATGTACTACATAAATTTAGGTGTTTTTGGATTTGGCCACTATATTTACTTTTGTCATATTGTATTTATTATAATTATTATAATAATAAAAATAATAATTATTATTATCCATCTAATTAAACTAATTGTAAACAAAATAAAATAAAGCGCGTACGTTGGAGTTCTTATTAATTTATTATCCACTTACACTGTAACTTTTATTTTTTTTTTATTTTTTAATTTCTACATAGAAAAAGTTTTAGATAGCTGTGGTAATTAATATCTGATTAGTGATTAATGGCATTTATTTATTCACTGGACGCAGTGCATTGTTCTTCTCCCTTTCATCTTTTGCTGTCTAAATGTTTTATTTATATAAAGCATATTGTGTATGGGTAGTCAATCTTGATGAAGACTTAAATAATATGTTTAAAGCTTATGGGCTCAAATAATGTTGATTAGTAAGAGCCTAAGACTTAGTCAGATGTAATAGATAGATAGATATTCAGGTCACAAATATATTCATTTCTCTATGACTTTTCGCGTCCTTAAAGACTATATTGGCGGATTTAAGTACAGTTCAGTGGAGGCTACCGCGCCCATTCAAATTTTTAAAAAAAAAATATTACCTTTAAAAATTTTATACTTAAGCGCCTATTGAAATAATATATGCCCCTATTAAAATAAATATATTTTCTTACTAAGATAATTTATTAAAAAAAAATTTAATATACGTTCCCACTGGAGTAAAAGGCTAGTTCCGCCTACTAGATCAATTAAAATATTTTAACTAGCAAGACCCCTTGATCGAATGCAACTAACCTGTCGAAGCCTGTTGGTTTGTAGCCTAACGTTAAGAGCATGTCTCTCTCGTAGTTCACTGATGCTCCTTAAGGCTCTTCTGCAATTAATTGAAAAAACAAGCATGTAATTTACTTCGTAATTGTGAATAACTACATTACAGAATTTCACCAATAAATTAAAGTATTGCATGCTAATTGGTTCATTTTATTAATTATTTCATTTTATTATTTGTTTAGTAGATCATGAAAATTGTGGCTCATCCACTACACTACATATATTAAACAAATGATGGTTTTCAAACCAATTGTTATTGAACCGGTTATCAATATACAACTACTCCGACCAAAAACGACCTCTTGACGTCAGAGTTGCAAATTTCAATAGAAGACTAAATTGGGTAGGTGTAAAAAATTGTTGCATGACTTAGTGCTTTCTTTCCTAAACGTGGAATATTTTACTAGTCTTAATTTCTTTAATAATTGGGTCACATGGACTTCTAGTATGATCGCAGTAAAATTGACATTATTCTCAGTTAATGTCAACCATTGGCCCATATTCATTGCCTAGTCTACTCATTATATTCATAACATTTACGGTAATAGGCAAAAATAATATAAAATTAACAATGTTAAGTTAAAATAGTAGTTGTTGACGGTGAAAATTCGTCAACAAAGAATTAATGAATTTTGAGATAAATTAATGTGATTCGCAGCGATATAAATATTGATGAACAGAGTTAAATCGTCTTTTTAAACACTTCTTAGAGCCTTGTGAAGTCTCGACTTCTTAAATCGTCTCTTTGAACACTTCTTGGAGCCTTATGAAGCATTGACTTCTTAAACACTTGGTCTTGCGAAGCTAAGATTCCTTAAAAACTTTTTTGATCTTGAGAAGCCTCGACTCCGTAAGGATTGGACAAAGCCTCTTCTCCCTAGGCACAGCCTGAAGTCTCATCCCCTTAAACATTATTGAAGCTTCTTGAAGGGTTGACTTCCTACCATTATTACTTAATGTTGATGACGTGACATTAGGGTTAAGTTGTCCTTGTGTTCTTAATGAGGTTCTTAATGACATTAGACCTTCTTAATAAGTCTTTGTTTTTACCCTACAATAGTAGTTAAGCTCTATATATATACGAGTAGAGGTAGGTTCTATAATATAGCATCTACATGAGACTCACGCCTATGAAACTAAAAACAATGCTATATAGCATTGGTAGTATTGAGCGCCATCTATTAATAGAATATAGATCTATAATATGAAGTCGTAGGACATACGTTTTATTAGTGATAGTGTTTAGCACCGGTAATGGTGATGTGTCTAAGTAAAATATAAAATAAAAAAATACATGAAAGGCACCACTAATAGTGGTGTCTAAGTAAAATATAAAATAAAAAAATACATGAAAGGCACCACTAATACTAAACCACACAATATACTCAATGCGATATATCCTACTTTGTATTAACGGTGTTTAGTATCGCCGGTGCTAAAGAGTGTAAAAACTTCCAAACATTGTTGGAAAACAGAGACACTGCCTTTGAGAGGCTGAAAAGAGACAAGCAAACGTCGCTGTCCAACACAAAAATTTCTCTGGTAATATGTGTGTGTGCGCGCGATCATATGTTCACTCGTGAAGATTAAGTACCACAAAGAGAACTACTAAAACGACAAGAAAACTAAAAGCGGACCAAAAAATTTTCTTCCCAACCAATAACCAACGGACGCGTGCAACTGTGTCCTATGTAATAATGCATATAGAACACCACCAAACTCCAAGTCATGACTCACGAGCCAGAAACTCAGCTGAGAAAAGAAAAATCACGCAAGAAAGGAAGAAAAATTCACGAGCCAGAACTTTCCCCTGTCTTGAGGTAACCATACATGTCATATTATCTACATGTTTGGCTGAAATATTGGTCATGAACTTTTTTTTTTTATATGTTTTTGTCGTTCAGATTATGATGTATAGTCTCAAATGAAAAGAATGAACAGCCAAAAGGAGAATAAAAACAATAAATATAAGTCAAAAACTTGTATCTATCGATAGAGACGTCTGCACCAAAATATTCTTCAAGAACAGAACAGTTCAAAAAGAAAACTCGTTCGTATATACATATATACATATATACATATATATATATATATATGTATGTATAACAATGGAAGAAAAGTTGATGAATTAAAGTGAAAGTTTAGGAAAGAACCTAACAACTGAAGGGCTCTTCTGTTCATCAGAATTTCCGGCAGTTAGCAACAAGAAGAGAAGTAACAATCCTGTAGTCGCGGATAATAGCCAAAGAAGCCAACGCCATTGTTTGATTCTCCAACTTTGTTTCTCCATATTTAACGACGTTACAAGCCTGCAAAATACACGATGACATTAGACAAGAGCTTGCATTTTGGATATCGATCGGAAAATTACAACCGAGAAAATATTCTACGTCGAGAAAATGTCTCGGAAGACAGAACATTATTGTTTCTTACTTTGTCGTATGGAAATTTCCAAGGAAACTTTACTTTACCTTGGTTAAACTTAAAGGCAAATTATGAGAGTAGTTGTAATGGTTAATTGAGAGCCAGAAGAAAGCTACAGGGTCACACAAAGCACAATATATATATATTATATAAGTGGGTTTCTCTTTCTCTTATTGGAAAAGTATACTTTTCTTCTATCTCTCTTCCCCAATCTCGTTACTAGATTCTGTATGATAATTGAAACCTTAAGAGCTTCAAAAACCGTGCCAAAAAATGGTGCACAATACGCCGAAGGAATATGAGGATTGGGCTTTAAATAATTGCAGAACATCAACAACTTTTGTTTCTTTTTGTCTTTTAATAACCTTACTATTGACTTTGTACTTTAGCCCCCATACATATATATATATATATATATATATGTGTGTGTGTGTGTGTGTGTATACAATGGTTTTTTTTTTTTTTTTGTTTTTTTGTTTTTTTGTTTTGTTATTATCAGTTTTCCTTGACAAAAAAGAATTTGTATTAGGACTCTAAATATACGATAATTATGTATGTGTATCTTAGTCATCAATTAGGTTTCAAGGGAGAAAGTCCATGTATTATTTTGACCACTACTTACACGTTATAAAAATATAGGTTTTGAGGACTACATAACGAACTTGACCGTATAAGTTCGGGAGATATCAATAAAGAAAATAATAGAGATCTAAGTTAAAACGTGGCCCTGGAGAAGAATAAGGTTAACTAAACTGCGCCAACTTGTTGACAAAGTTGAAAAAACTCGTTAACAAAAACGTTGAAAATCTTGATTTATCTAACGATGTCTTTCAAGGTGCCGTTACCAAAATTTGACAATCATCATATATATGTATGTGTGTGTATATATATATATATATATAAATCTGTGTATATTAACGTGTTTATATTCCTCTTATTACTACATATGGGCGTCAATTTGTTGAACATCTAGATGTAATTTTGCATGTAAAATATGGCTCAGACTTTGTGTCTAACCATAAGTTAGATATATCAGTCAAATAATATATTGCGACTAAAAAAGAAAACAGTCAGACCATATTACGTATACAAGTTTTCATTAGTCGATTTCTGACTTTTCAGTAAAACGAATTCAAATATTTCGTTAAAACTGAAGGTTTTTCTTTCTTAAAAACGAACAAGATTCAAAGGTTTGGCTTCGATCACAATAAACTTGGGTAAACTTCTCGTATATAGAAGCTGTTAATATTTGAAAACTTCCATAATTCTTGGAAAGAAGAGAGTAAATACACTGAATTCAAACAATTTAATTGGTGAAAACATTGAAAGTTCTTATCCACAAATCACTTCAGTTGCGGAGCAAGTTCCTATGGTCAATATAGGGACTTGGATCATGAACAGTTTCCCGATGTTAAACTAGAGTTTGTATCTCCGTGATTTGGAATGCAATTTTCCTTTAAAAAAAAAAAAAAAAAACTATAGGAGGTTAAAGAAATATGAAATCTTTAAACCTCAAAACACAACAAATTAGAAGGAAGAGTATTTCCTTTTTCCTTTCCCTAGCTACTACTCATGAACGACGAAGGATGACTTGAAATCATGACTTTATAAGTTCTTCGAAGGACTTTTGATCAAGGTTGAGTCCTATTAGTGCCCATCAATCACGGGATTGAAATTTTTTCTGGACAGAAAAATACAGCGGGATCAAATTCGCATACGAAATACCAAAAAAGTTCTTAACCTTCATTATTTGCTTATGTATTCCTTATGTCTCTAAAGTTTCTTTATCAGAACAAATTAAAGTATCCTAACATAATCATATGCTTAAATATACAATTTAGCATATTCGTGTAGCAAATATTATGTCCGTAAATAATATAAATTAGATATAAATAAGCAAAGTATTTCTTAAGAAATATTCATATAACTAGAACTGATGGACTCTTGTACATATATGATATCTATTCGTTATAAGAAACCGATAGTATTTGATCCAAAAGCTTAAATTGTAACG
Organism: Morus notabilis; assembly: GCF_000414095.1. Taxonomy (NCBI): domain Eukaryota; kingdom Viridiplantae; phylum Streptophyta; class Magnoliopsida; order Rosales; family Moraceae; genus Morus; species Morus notabilis. The sequence goes on from NW_010387635.1 coordinate 1,454,981, forward strand.
AAGAGAACCAATAATTAGTCTCTAACAATTTTATATTTTCATCTTTAGAAAAAAAAAAAAAATAGAGAAAGAGAGAAAGAAACAAGAAACAAATAAAGTCGTATTAAAATTCTATAACAAACTTCGTTTCAGGGTTTCGGTCATAAAGTCCAACTATTTGTCAGAAGGTATACAAATCTCG
>NW_010387635.1:1455192-1457403 GCF_000414095.1 Morus notabilis
ACTCTTTCCTTTTCTCACCATATCGTGGGGTTTACTAGTCAAATTCTTGAAGTATATTTGAAATAGTACACGTATTCATATTTGTGGAGTCGTATTTATATGATCCGTATGTTTAGGTTTAAACACACAGTGCACTCCAACAAATTATAATGTTCAAATTTCTATTGGAAATTCAAAACTTCATACTATATTTTTGATAAATTAAGTAACGAATAATAGGACTGCGTCAAAAATTAGCCACTAGTGATAATTAACCCACCAAAGGAAAAACGTCCGAAATCGTTTTTCTAATTATTTTTAAAATGTTTATTTTTTTTATATAATCATTACAATTTTTACAATTTTTAATTACTTTAAACATAAAGTTTACTTTTATAACTTTTAAAGCTTAATAATTATGAAAAATAAATAAATTTAACATTTTAAATAGCATTATGCATTGGAGTAATAATAAAAATAACATAGCATGTCACACTTTTTGATGGTAAATATACAATTGACATTAACATTTATATTGGAGAAGATATTACTATAAATTTACTATTTGTTTCATTTTTTTTCCTTTAAAAATTATCTCAAGTCATAATTGAGTTCACACTATTAATACACCGATTCGAGTTTTTAATTTTAGATTTTTACAGTAAAAAATTCTCAAAAAATGTCTCATTTAACTTTTTCTGTTACAATGAAAAACTCTCAAAAAATATCACATCTTAATTCAAATTAAAAACTCAAATCTGCAAAGTGAACGAGACCTCCCACCCTTCATAAGACCATAAACAACAGTCCAACATGGGAGCCCCACATTTTCACACTAAAGCCGCCCGTGACGTTTTCTCTGCAATACTTTCCATCTTCCACTACTTTTTGCTGCACAGTTCGAAACCTAAAGTTTTTTTTGTTTTTGTTTTGTTTTTTGTTTTTTTTTAAGTTCAGTTCATGGAATATATAGTACCACAGATGAAGGCAGGGCAGAGTGTGTGCTGCTATTTCCAAGACCTCTAAAAAGACAAGACAAAGGAGTATGGGCTCTAGAGGCATACGTGGTATGTCTAATCATACTCTAATATTATTTTATTTTATTTTTAAAACACACAAACCATACAGACAGATTGATCATAAGGATCTTTCGACAGAAGTAATACTATGACTTATAAGTGGATTCCATTAATTGATATATTTTATTTGATTTGTTTATAGAGTCATATGATCGATGAAAGTATATATAAGATAATGAGGCTGAAAAAAATGTATATTAATTAATAAAGTTGATTGAATAATTAGTCGACGGGATTAGTAAATTGCGGGAAATGTTTCATGTATTCATATTCTATTATTAACGATCCCAAGTCATGAAACCGAAATAAACTCTTTTTTGACCATTTTTTCCTGCATTTGCACAACTTTTAAGCACTATGAAGCAAATGCTCATTTTGGTGGAGAATCAAACTTTTTTTTTTTTTTTTTTGCATAACCGGCCATTTTGTATTGTGTTGAAAAGGAAATCAGGTGTCAACCGGCACATGAGATGATGTGGATATTTTATAGGGCAACATATAAAGACATTGATCATTCAGCGGCTCTAAATGAGCTATTTTCATGTATGACTTAGACCTAATGGACAGTGACACAGTCAGAAAAATTAGTGTTATGTGAGCTTAAGGGGCCGTTTCACTTCGTAGATCACACTCGAGTAAGCCGAACTCGAGTGTGAAATTGAGTCGAGTTATGCATTCACTAAACGCAACTCGAATTTTAAACTCGAGTTGGTGAGTTTTACCCACCCATTGTTTTCTCATTACTCAGTTTGATTCTACAGTGCGGATTGCCTTTACAGAAAAAGACATTTCTTTGTAATTAGAGTTTGACTTTAGTACAAGTGAATACAAAACTCAAATTTAAAATGTCAAATCAATCTCCTCCTAAACGCTTAACTCAAAGTCTAAATTAAACTCAAATTTTTTGCAACTCAAATCCACTTTCTTAACTCGAATAAACAAATTTAAGTTAGTGAAGTGAACGCGCCATAAGATGTGACTGAACTAATAAGGTGAAGTATAAATAAAGAGACGTCAAATTTTAAGGGGATGAATTACAAATTTTATAAAGTTTTATAAAAGTTAAAAATAAATAAAAGAATTCAGGTGGGACAACTGCGAGTTCACCCTGATCGGTGGGAGGCTCCGCCGCTGCCAGCGGAATATGAAATAA
>NW_010387636.1:0-170 GCF_000414095.1 Morus notabilis
CAAAAGTTGTCACCGTTCCCATGGCGGTTGTATGGCGCGAAGAGAGCTTTGATCCAACGCCTGATGGGCCCCGTTAGGACACCAAAAGTTCTTGCCTAAAATGTGGCTGCTGTAGATCACGAAGAGAGGTTCGATCTAACGGCTGATGGGCCCTGTTACGACACCAAAAC
>NW_010387636.1:1817-15763 GCF_000414095.1 Morus notabilis
ATGGGCCCCATTTCGACACCAAACGTTGTCGTCATTCTAGTGGCAGTGGTAGAGCGCGAAGAGAGCTTCGATATAACCTCTTATGGGCCGGCTCCGTTACGACACAAAAAGTTGTCGCTAAATTCGTAGCGGTTGTAGAGGGGGAAGAGAGCTTGGATCTGACGGATTATGGGACCCGTTACGACAGAAAAAGTTGTTGCCGTTCCCGTGCCAGTTGTAGATCGCGAAGAGAGCATCAATCTAACGACTAATGGTCCCCGTTACGACACCAAAATTTATCGCCCTTCCCGGGGCAATTGTAGAGCGCGAAGAGAGCTTCGATCTAACGGCTAATGGGGCCCGTTACGACACAAAAAGTTGTTGCTAAATTCGTGGCGGTTGTAGAGGGGGAAGAGAGCTTGGATCTGACGGATTATGGGCCCCATTATGACACCAAAAGTTGTCGTCATTCCCGTGCCATTCGTAGATCGCGAAGAGAGCTTCGATCTAACGGCTAATGGGGCCCGTTACGACACAAAAAGTTGTTGCTAAATTCGTGGCGGTTGTAGAGGGGGAAGAGAGCTTGGATCTGACGGATTATGGGCCCCATTATGACACCAAAAGTTGTCGTCATTCCCGTGCCATTCGTAGATCGCGAAGAGAGCTTCGATCTAACGGCTAATGGGGCCCGTTACGACACAAAAAGTTGTTGCTAAATTCGTGGCGGTTGTAGAGGGGGAAGAGAGCTTGGATCTGACGGATTATGGGCCCCATTATGACACCAAAAGTTGTCGTCATTCCCGTGCCATTCGTAGATCGCGAAGAGAGCTTCGATCTAACGGCTGATGGGCCTCGGTTCAACACCAAACGTTGTCGTCATTCTAGTGGCAGTGGTAGAGCGCGAAGAGAGCTTCGATATGACGGATGATGGGGCCAGGCTACGGTCTAAACAAAAGAGGCCATAGACCACTCGAGTGGGCGGGCCCCATGAAAGACACGGTCAAATGGTCTAAACCGCCTACCATTGGACAGAGACTCGTGCAATATTCACTATAAAAGGGGAAGACCCCCCGAGAGAGGGAGGAGAGATTTTTCCTTATGCATATGTAACTTGCAAGAACAAAGACAAGAGAAATACAAAATAGTGGATGTAGCTCTTGTTGCGAAGTGTGAACCACTATAAAACTCCTGTGCGTCCTTACTTTCATAAGCATTATCTCACTTACTTCACAACCTATCCTAAACCCTAATACAAATTTCAGCATATTCACTAAAATTATAAGTTCCAAAACCGGTAACCCAACGGGCTACCGCGGGGTCATTTGGTAAGACTTTGTTGACGAAATTCCACCGTCAACACTAACCAATTATTTGAGGGCTAAATGATTGATTTCGTTCAATTTTTAATGGTTTTTGTGATTGGATGACCAAACATGAAACTAAAAACAACTTGGGGTCTAATTTGCAACGTTTCAAAACTCAAAATTAAAATTAACCCAAAATCAGAAAATGGGGTGATGAAAAGAGGCAGCTTTAGAAAATGGACCGTGCATTACAACCATATAATTAATTCTCATTTCACTTTGTATGAAAAATAATTTATGGCTTATAAAATCAAAAAATGTTTCAAACAGCAGGGGAAAAAATCAGTACACTGGACTTCACTATTGTGAAATAGCTAAAAAAATTTCACATTGTCATAAAGCCAACAACAATTCATTACCATTCACCAAAGTTGACTTCTCCATCTAACTCCATTAGTTTGTGTAAGAAAAGGGTGACTACTAGAAACGGCACGGAAGAATATAAGCAAACTGTGAAAAATGAAAAACGTGAAGTCAAAAAATGACAATAGAAAGAAACGACACCGAAAGGAACGAACGACGACAATGTAGAAATGGCACAGAGGTAAACAAACAAAAATAAATCAGAAACAACAGCATACGAGGAAATAGCGACAAAAAATAAAATAATAAATGAGTAAATGACACAAAAAAAAAAAAAAAAAAAAAAAAAAAAAAAAAAAAAAGAAGCGGCACCAAAAGTTCACGGCAATTTTTATGGTAGGAGAAGCCCTTTTCCCTTATATGTTGCTTTGACGGTTGAATTAATTTTTTTAATAATTAAATCTGTAAGAGTTCAGATTATAATTTAAGATTATGATGTATAATGATTTTAAGTCACAAATCTAACTATTAAAAAATTAATTTAACGGTTAAATACCTATGAGTAAGCAATAAAGCCTACTCTACCATAAATATTGCTAAAATTCAAAACAACATTCCTAAATTTAAAATAAAAAATAAAAAAAAGTTTTAAACAACAATGAAACGACATCCAAGCTAATCAAACAATGTATGTGGGGATGTGCAAACAGGAATGTTAATGGTGACGACAAATAGTAAGAAACCAAAACAAATAGAAAAAAAATACCGGCAAAAAGGCAATAATAACATGTTAAAATATATGAAAGCATATTAGCTAACTCAAGTTCAAGTTGTGATGCATTTCATCTTGATCTTTAAAGCTCAAAATTGACGTGAGAGATGAACAATGAAATGTTTTCATCAATGTCCAAGCTTTTGAAAGCGTTCATCAAAAAAGTCTGAAAACGGCTTTATGATTTATCTTATAAAAAAAAAAAAAAAGCGACTTAATTTTAGTACATTAATTTACATGATTTAGAGGAAGGGTGTTGAAATCTGAAGCAAAAAGAGATCAACACTCATTTCAAAAATTCAAAAAAACTAAAAAACTAAAAAACTAAAAAACTAACTTACAAATCAGAAAAATGTTCAAAACAATGGAAGGAAAAAATTCAACACAGTGGACTTCACAATAGTGAGAAACTTAAAACAGTTTTACACTGTAATAAAAGGCCAAGAACAATTCATTACCATTAACCAATTTGCACCTTTTTTTGTATACCTTCTGTTTCTAATCTATTAGTTTCTGTTCTCTTCCTTCTTCCAAACGCCACCTCTAAATCCAATGTCTTCAACGGTGAAAGACACCAATTCCGGGCACCAACAGGCACTCACAACCCGCAGCAATGGCATAACTTGTGTCACTCTCGGCCATTCCTCTTCAAAATCCGAGAGGGATTCCAACATCAGCCCCTCAATTCTCCAAACAGTGTCGTCATCACCCCAGAAGCTTTGGTTCATCTTGGAAAGATTGCACGAGGCAATTGAGAGGTACCTCAACATGGGAAGTGAGATGGGGTTGAGCCACATTGGACTAATCTTCCCCGGAAAGAACTTGAGACTCAGCTCATGGAGTTGCTGAGGAGGATACAGCATGTCAAGCTTTGTTATGATATCATCACCATGACTATCAAAGCAGCTTATTGTCAGATGCTGCAACTCTTGGAGCTTTACCAATGGATGGACCTCGGTGTCTGCAATCTCGTCACCTCGAGTTAATTGAAGCCCAAGTTTCCTTAGTTTCATCAAGTTTTTCAGCTCACCAATCTGACAACCTTCTGGTTGGTTCGATTTGGCAGGTTTGAAACCAAGTAATACTTCAAGCTGCGAAAGCCTTCCCAACCCTTTTGGTAAGCATTCAAGTGAACCACAATGGCTCACATCTAAGACCCTCAGCTTCTTGAAAGTTACTATATAATTAGGGAGTCACCTTAGGCTTTGGCAGTAGCTGACATCTAAAATCTGCAGATTGTTGAGCTTCTCCAATGAAGGCGGAAGCTGAACCAATGGGTGAGTGTTGTTTACGCTAAGATAAGTCAAGTGGTGAAGAGAACCAACCTGGTTTAGAAGCCCTGTGAGAGGGGCTTCAAAAATTGATCTTGAAAGATCCATTGCCCTTAGGTAATGTGAGTCACAAAACTTCTTCGCAACGTTTGAAGTGATTTTGTTCACTTCACCACTCTTGGTTGTCGATAACAAGGCCCTCAACTTTAAATTGGCCACAAAATGATTTCGAGCCATAGGGGTGTCAATACTCAAGTGACGGCTATTTGTATCATCCGGCCAAGAAAATGCATCTTCTTTCGCAATGTCAATCACCAAATCGCGAACCATATCATGAATTTTACAAGTGTCTATCATTCCGTAATAAGTCTTGTCAACCACTTCTAGCAAACACCGATTTGTCAAACCTGTGAAACAATCCTCACCAGCCTCCGTTGCTGATCTACCACCTCTTACAGGAACAAAACCTTCTCCTATCCACCAATGGACCAATTGGTCTTTGGTTATGACACAATCCTCTGGATAAAGTGACAGACAGAGGAAGCAGGATTTGAGGTAAGAAGGGAGTTCATCATAGCTCAACTGTAGAGAAGCCATGACAGAGTTATCATTTTCAGCTAGCTCATCTTGAAAATGGTTTGCAATGCGTTTCCATTCAGCGTAACGTGGTGGTTTACAAAGCATTATCCCTCCAACCGCCTTGATTGCTAAGGGAAGACCTTTGCATTTCTCAACAATCTCCTCTCCAACACCTTCTAATTCTGGATAATTACACACCCCTTCAGTAGCTGCAAATGCAATCTTCCGAAATAGCAGCCAGCTATTATCCTTGCTAAGACATTTAGGTCTATGCACTCTTACCTCCTTCACTCTCATTTTTTGCGCAACTTCCAAAAACCTTGTAGTGATAATGATGCAACTTCCATGCCCCTTAGGAAGTCCTTCGTAGATTTTTCGCCACCAAGTAAGATCCCCCTCCCACACATCATCCATCACAAGCAAGAACCTCTTACCGAAAAGATACTGGTTTATCTTCTTCAACAGTTCACCTGCACTGTCTCCTATACTTGCATCTCCCAAGTTCCTCAGCATGCTTCTCAAAATCTGTCCCTCGGTGAATTTTTGAGAAACAGACACCCAAATTCTCCTCTCAAAGTGATCCTCCATGTCCCTCTCGTTAAACACTTTCTGAGCAATGGTTGTCTTGCCCAGCCCGCCCATCCCGACAACCCCAATTGCCAATATGTCACTGTCAGCTTCAAGAAGCCAATCCTTCAACTTCCTCGTATCGCCTTCCAATCCAACAACTTGTGTGTGATCATATACAGGAGAGCTCCATCTGGGTATTTGGTCATTGTGTGGATCAACCCCTGGCTGACTCAAAAGTGGCACACCAAGATAAGTTGAAATGTTTATCTTGATGCTGCTGATTTTCACGTTCATTTCTTCAAGGTGCTTCCCAGTTTGGTACTGGAACGGTATTTTTGAAGGACTGAAGCACTTTAACCAACCACTTGACATTGCATCATCATCCATTGACTTGAGTTGACAATCTGCAAGCATGTCTTCAGCTTGATATATCATTTCTCGCAAGTCAACCATGATGCGCCGCAGGGTTTGGTTCTTCCTTTTGAGTCTCTCTGCATCTTTGAGAAAGCTTTGCATTAATTGGAGTTCATTTTGTAAAGTCACAAATTGATCTCTGAATTCTATCAGAATCCGACTTCCCTCTGATAGAGCTCCAAGAAGTTTTCCCAAGAACACGGTTACCACAGCGTCCACCATGTCTTTGCCTTGAACAGATCAGATAAGAAAGTAGAAAGAAAAAGAATATCAGTCACGTTCTTTTCTTTTTCTTTTATCCATGAAAAGGACAACAATTTTCAAATGTCTTTTTCTGCAAAACAAGAAAATGCTTTTCTGCTATGGACTTATGCATGTTTTAAATAAAGGGTTGGTTTTTTCCCTTTTGTATATTTTTGCTAATTTTGTTACAAACTAAATGAATTCCTCTGCAGATCGCTAACAACTAACAAGCAAAATTTGGGATTTGTACTATGGTCCAATGATCAGGCAACAAAATACAAAAAGAAGAGAAAGATTTATCGAATAGTGGCAAAACTCAGAAGCTTTCAATGAAAATTTTCTTATATCAGGTAAGAACTCATATAAAAATGAAAATTTGCTTTCTAAATTAATTGCTCATGATAACATAGAAATAGATATTGTGAAGATTTTGGTCCTAATTTCCTGATTCTAAATGAAGGCAGCAAGCTTCATCTGATGTGGAAATCATTTACTGATGTGGAAATCATTTAGTGACGTGGCACAATCTCAAGGGTTCAATTGAGAGTATATATATAAAGTATACTAAATGTAACATATCACTTTTCATCTGAGATCAAGAAGTTAGAGAGAGAGAATTAAGAGTGAGAAAGCCTGGGTGTGAGAACGTGTAATTCTTGGGTTTTCTGGGTTTGAGAGATTTCTTTCAAGAGCTGTTGTTTCTCGAGAAAGTCTTGAGGATAGTTCTGTGTTTAGAGGTCTCGAGTGATTCTCTATTGTACTCTCTGTTTCTCAATTCATTGATATGTTATAGTGGATTGACTAGGGCTGTGCAAGCCCGGCCTTGGATTAGGATCTTTGATCCGAACCAAGTAAATTTTCGTGTTCTTTGTTTTCTCTAGAGTTCAAGATTGGAGGAAGACTAATTCTTGGGGTTCTAAGGATCTGGGAGTTATTGAAATCTGACGAGCTCCTCCATCGAAGATTGTCTCTGTTCTTGAAGTTGCTACCTGGCCAGTCGCATCTTTCATCATGTCCACATCAAGAATCGAAATTGAGAAGTTTGACGGTAAAAATGATTTCAATTTGTGGCGAGAAAAGATGATCGCTCATCTTGGAAATCTTGGGCTTGACGAAGCGCTGAAAGGAAAATCAAAGATGTCAGATTCAATCCAGAACAAAGGTGAGATTCTGAAAAAGGCTAGAAATACCATTATTCTAAGTCTTAGTGATCATATCCTGAGAAAAGTAGTTAAGGAGAAAACTGCTAGTGGAATGTGGAATAAGCTAGAACAATTGTACATGACTAAGGCCTTGCCTAATCGAATCTATCTAAAACAGAGATTTTATGGTTTTAAGATGGATGAAAATAAAACCATTGATGAGAACATAGCTGAATTCACGAAATTGCTTTCTGATCTGGAGAACTTAGAGATCCAGATAGAAGAAGAGGATCAGGCCATATTCCTTCTCAATTCTTTGCCTAGGCAGTATGATCATTTAAGGGACATGCTCAAATATGGTAGAGATACTTTGACCATAGATGAGGTTATGGGTGCTGCCTATTCGAAGGAATTGGATCTCAGGGCAAATGGGAAACAGCCAAGATCCACTGGTGAGGGTCTAAATGTAAGAGGAAGATCAACAGAGAGGAATGGCAACTCAAATAGGTCCAAGAACAATTCAAGATCCAAGTCAAAGACCAGGAAAACCTGCTGGACTTGTAAGAAAGAGGGTCATTTGAGAAAAAAACTGCCCTCAGAGGAAAAATAACAATTAGAAATCTGATCAATCAAACCCATTAGAAGCTGCAAATGTTTCTGATGGCCTTGACAGTGTTGATGTCCTGACTGTAACCAGTAATGACCCCAAGGAAGAATGGATCATGGATTTTGGGTGCACTTTCCACATGACACCCAGAAGAGAATGGTTCTTTGAGTTCAAAGAAATGAATGTTGCGAAGGTGTATATGGGGGGAATAATATGGCTTGTCAGATTCAAGGAACGGGGTCCATAAGATTGAAACTGTGGGATGGTACTGAAAAAATATTGACAGAAGTGAGATTCATTCCTGAACTGAAAAGGAATTTGATCTCATTTGGGTGCTTAGATAAGAAAGATTTCAATTACAAGGCAGAGAAGGGTGTACTCAAGGTGATTAAAGGATCCTTATTAATTATGAAGGGTCTTCTCAAATAAGGGCTCTATGTGTTGCAAGGTTCAACTGTTACTCGAGAAGCAGCAGTTTCATAAGTCAAGAAAGATGACACAGAATTATGGCACAAGAGACTTGGCCATATGAGCATCAAGGGACTCCAGGAACTTAGCAAACAGGGGTTGCTTGATTCAAAACAAATAAGTGACCTGGAATTTTGTGAAAGCTGTGTACTGGGAAAGTCACATAGACTAAAGTTTGCTGCAGCAAAACATACCACAAAGGCCACCCTTGACTACATACACTCTGATCTTTGGGGTTCATCACAGGTACCACTTTCTTTATCTAAATGTCAATATTTTATTTCCATAATTGATGATTATTCTAGGAAAGTGTGGCTTTACTTCCTAAAAACTAAGGATGAGGCTTTTAATTAGTTTGTGGAATGGAAAACCTTGATTGAAAATCAGACTGGGAAAAGAATAAAAAGGCTTAGGACTGACAATGGCCTCGAATTTTGTAGTCAAGAGTTTGACTCATTTTGTGCTAAGAATGGGATATCTAGGCACCACACTTGCACGAGCACACCACAACAAAATGGTGTTGCTGAATGTATGAATAGGACCATTATGAACAAGGTTAGGTGCATGCTAAATGAATCAGGCTTACCTAAGAAATTTTGGGCAGAGGCAGCAGCCACTGCATATTATCTCATTAATAGGTCACCATCTACTGCTATAGATCTCATGATTCCTGAAGAGAAATGTCTAAGTCCAAACCTAGTTATGATCATCTTAGAATCTTTGGATGCATTGCATATGTTCACTCTAGCCAGGGAAAGCTTAATCCTAGAGCTAAGAAAGGAGTTTCTTAGGGTACCCGGATGGAGTTAAGGGTTATAGAATTTGGTTATTAGATGAACATAAATGTATCATAAGTAGGGATGTCATATTTAATGAAAAAGCTGCTTATAAAACTAACTAGAAATTTTCAGATGTAGCCAGCTTTGAACAAGCTGAGCATACCCTTAATTCTCAGGTGGAGATACCTATTCAATCTAAAATTTTAGGAGACAGAAATGTAGTGTCTGTAGATTCAGGTGGAGCTATTCAATCTCATTCAGAACAGCCTCCTGAATAATAGCTTAATGATGGTCGATTAGATCATGATGATGAAAATCCAGATATGCAAGAAGAGGATCAAATGATGGGGGACATAACCAGGGAACAGTTGAATGACTATATGTTATCCAGAGATAGAACTAGAAGACAAATCAGGCCTCCATCAAGATTTGCAAGTGCAGACATAATAGCCTTTGCCCTTAATATAGCAAATTTGGTGGAGCTTAACGAGCCTACTTCCTATGCATAAGCTAGAAGAAGTAAGGATTGGCCTAAGTGGAAAAAGGCCATGGAAGAGGAGCTAGATTCACTGCACAAAAACCAAACATGGACTTTTGTTGACAAACCAAAAGACCATAAGGTCATAGGTTGTAAATGGGTATTCAAAAGAAAACCAGGGATCCCAGGCGTGGAAGAAGCAAGATACAAAGCACGTTTGGTAGCAAAAGGATTCTCTCAAGTGGAGGGAATTGATTATCATGAGGTGTTCTCACCAGTAGTGAAACATACCTCCATAAGAACAATTCTAGCACTTACTGCAATACAGAACCTTGAACTCGAGCAGTTGGATGTCAAAATTGCATTTCTACATGGAAAGCTTGAAGAGAAGATTCTTATGCACCAGCCAGAAGGTTTTGTCAAGGAAAGTGAAGTCAAGAAGGTGTGTCTCCTATAGAGGTCTCTTTATGGGCTCAAGCAGTCACCAAGGCAGTGGTATAGGAGATTCGATGATTTTATGATCAGTAAGGGTTTCCTAAGATCAAAGTATGACAGTTGTGTTATTATTTGAAGCTTCCAGATCAACTGTACATATACCTTTTGATCTATGTGGATGACATGCTGATAGCCTTTAAGAGGAAGCATGAAATTCAGAAATTGAAGGATTAATTGAACTCGGAATTTGATATGAAGGATTTGGGTTCTGCTAGAAAAATAATGGGCATGGATATATACAAATATAGAGAAAAAGGGGTTCTGACTTTGTCACTAGAAGGATACCTAAACAAAGTAATAGACATTTTTGGCATGAAACAAGCCAAAGTGGTGAATACTCTAGTTGGTGCTCATTTCAAGCTAGTGTCAGTTAAGGAAGAAGATGCTGAACAGGAAGCTGTCAACATGAGAGGAGTACCATATTCAAATGCTGTTGGTAGCATTATGTATGCTATGATTTCAACAAGACCTAATATAGCATATGGTGTTGGATTGGTAAGTAGATTTATGAGTAGACCTAGTAAGGAGTATTGGCAAGCTGTTAAATGGCTCCTGAGGTACTTAAAGGGCTCTGTAAACCTAAAGCTTACTTATTCAAGAGATAAGGCAGGGAGTAGTCAGGTAATAGGATACTGTGACTCTGATTTTGCTGGTGATTTAGACAAGAGAAGGTTTCTTTCTGGGTATGTGTTCACAGTAGGAGGAAATGTAATTAGTTGGAAATCTGGTTTTTCAACGTGTGGTGGCATTATCAACAATTGAAGCAAAGTATATTTCATTAACAGAAGCAGTCAAGGAAGCTTTATGGCTTAAAGGTCTAATTAGTGAACTCGGATTGGAGCAGAAAACTGTGACAGTGTACTGTGACTCACAAAGTGCTATTCATCTATCAAAGAATACAATATTCCATGAAAGAACTAAGCATATTGACGTGAGGCTACATTTTGTTAGAGATATAATCTCAAGACAGTTGGTGAAAGTTGAGAAGATTGCTACAACAGTCAAACCAGCAGATATATTCACCAAAGTTATTCCTGTGAGCAAGTTTAAGGAAGCTTTAAGCTTGCTCAATATTCTGGAATAGTTGATATTGGTGTAATAGGGTGCTCTAGTTCAATCCACTGAAGCTTCGTCAATCTAGAACCAAAGGTGGAGAATTGTGAAGATTTTGGTCATAATTTCCTGATTCTAAATGAAGGCAGCAAGCTTTATCTGATGTGGAAATCATTTAGTGACGTGGCACAATCTCAAGAGTTCAATTGAGAGTATATATATAAAGTATACTAAATGTAACAGATCACTTTTCATCTGAGATCAAGAAGTCAGAGAAAGAGAATTAAGAGTGAGAAAGCCTGGGTGTGAGAACGTGTAATTCTTGGGTTTTTGGGTTTGAGAGATTTCTTTCAAGAGCTGTTTGTTTCTCGAGAAAGTCTTGATGATAGTTCTGTGTTGAGAGGTCTCGAGTGATTCTCTGTTGTACTCTGTGTTTCTCAATTCATTGATCTATTATAGTGGATTGACTAGGGCTGTGCAAGCCCAGCCTTGGATTAGGATCTTTGATCCGAACCAAGTAAATTTTCGTGTTCTTTGCTTTCTCTAGATTTCAAGATTGGAGGAAGACTAACTCCTCACAGATATGATTCTAAATCTGGGTATGTAGAACTTACAATCGGGTTTTCGTTTACTACTTAATTGTCCATCTAATATCACCCTTGCCTTTCACAGAAACAGAAGCCACTAACAAAATCATACTCATCATTATCTCTGATATCACCCTTGCCTTTCACAGAAACAGAAGGCACTAACAAAATCATACTCATGTAATAATAATAATACTAATAATAATAATAATAATAATAATAATAATAAACAACGCAGTAACACTTCCTTAAGAAAAGTGCAATCTTACAGTTGAAATTTGTGCTCTTCCTTCTAAGAACTTGGAAAAAAGGAAAATACGAAACCTCTAACTGTAAGTAAGCAAACTCCAAGAGCCCGGGCTTGAGAAATGAGAACTATCCCATCTGTTCAGATAATTTTGGTTTGTCAATGGATGTTTGTCAGAATTTGTAGTTCCCCACTATTTACAAGTACGCGCTCTGGCGAACTTGATGACATAAGGGCATCATGGTAAATTTGATCGTCAATTGCAAGTCAAGTCAAGACACGGTGCGTCCCTTCGTCTAAGCGGTTGTTTCTTTCTGCTTTCTTTAGGATATCGATTTTAGGTAAGTGTTATTTGTAATTACTTGGCCTGATTTAAGTTTTTAATTTAAATTAAAATGTAATTTTAAGTAATTAAAAAAATTAGATATAATTTTTTATAAGAATTTTTAATTGTAGTAAAATTAAAATTAAAAATTTAAATCGGTGAAATGAATGAGATTTTTTAAAGTTCATGTTTGTAAACTAAAAGTTCTGCAAACAGGTTACTAGGGCCGACAATATGGATTACAATACGACTCAAAAATGACACGAATTTTGTAGGTTAAAGTTGAGAAAAAAGAGATTCAGGTCAGAATTAAGTTGACCTGAAATTGACACGAAAAACACGAGTCAATTTCAAGTTAGACCCGCCTAACCTGAATACCATACGAAATTCGTAAAAAACTAAAATATATATATTTTTCATTACATATTTTAAATTTTATTATGAACTTATGATATCGTGATAATTATACTCAAAATCTTATACTATTATTTGCTTAATTTTGATGGATGTTATTGTATTTTAACGTGTTATAAATTTTAAATTATTTCTAATATGTAAAAAAAACTTAAAATATATATAATTTTCGTGTCAATTTTAGGTTCACGGATCAATTTCGTATCACAAGTAATTTTCGTCTCGTGTCAACCTGTAAATTGATAGTGTCGTGATCGTGTTGTGATTTTTAAAAAAAATTTGTGTCACGGGTTGTGTCCAGATTGATTGTAAATTTAAGAAGAAGCGACCAAAACACAATACGTGACACGAATTGTCACCCTTACAGGTTACCAATGTGACTTTTTATTATTTATTTTGCCCAAAAAAAAAAAAAAAAGCTTACCAGAGTACATAATGTTGACGAGTCTCCAATCCGAGGCAATAGATACATAAATTAATACGTTCTGCAGAAAGTCTTTATTGATCTACCAATAAACACAACTTATTTGCCTAAAATCGTCGCCTCAATCTTCCTCTTGAAACTCTTGTCCTACTGTTTCTAGCAAGTTTCATTGCAATCATATGATTTAGTTTTACTCGCTTTAATTTCGGAAGGTCAATTGCTTCTTGTTCCTGTGCTTGTTCTTGCTCTTGTTCTTGACCTTCACCATTATTATTCTTAACTTCTTCCTTTCTCTCAAGGCTCTCAGCCTTCTTCCGTTTGAGGAAATTGACAAGTCCTTCAAGAGCAACATCGGCTTTGTCACTCTTCATTAGCTCCTCAGCCACCTCCGCCGGAGTCACCTCCGTGCTGTCTATTAAGCCTTCAATCTCTCCACAAAGATCGTGGTCGTTGCCACGAATACCGAGGTAATTAGAGGCCAAGGTTTTGAACCCATTTGTGGTGCAATACGACATGTTGATGTGCATGTCCATTCGACCGGGACGCAACAATGCAGGGTCAAGACGATCCTTGTGGTTTGTGGTGAACACAATAATTCGCTCGTCGCCGCAGCTAGACCATAAACCATCAATGAAGTTCAATAGGCCCGAGAGTGTCAACTGCAAGTTTTGAGTCATTTGAGTCGTTGATTGAACAAACATTAATCTAAATCCACTTCTATGCACATAATAATCAGGCCGATTTATTGTACACAATCTCAGTGCCTTCTCCTATCTTGCTACCTTCCTTAAAAGGAAATATATACATCTCTTTCACTAAAATCATATTATATGCACGCCATTTCAATATCATGCTAACTGGTACAAAGCCAATTACAGAATTCTTGCCATTTGGGTAGTTTCAAAGAACATTCTCAGTTTTTTTTTTTTTTTTTTTGGAAATGAAACATTCTTGGCCGTTTGCCAAGTGTTGCGCACGTTTCTTAAATTTATTGACCCACACTACAATAAAAAAGCACAAACCCCACTTTTCCCCCTATTTTATGCACTCTCATTTAGTTTAGTAGTGCTATAGATTTTAAAAAAATTATTTTTAACAGTGCTGAAAGAAGAAGCAGCTGTTATAAAAGGTAACTAAATGTTTGGTAAACTATAAATATAGTAACTATGCTGGTTCTAAAATCAACGTAATAGCGTTTAGTAAATTATGAGTTTGAATTGCTGTTATAAAAAGCAGCCGAGTGTTTGTAAACTATAAATATCGTAATTGTGCTGGTTCTAAAATCAACGTAATAACGTTTAGTAAATTATGAGTTTAAATTACTGTGAATAGTTAAAAATTACGACTATAATATAATATAATATATATAATTACAATATAATATATATTTATTATTATATTTAATATAATAAAAAATTATTATTATATAATT
>NW_010387636.1:16184-43280 GCF_000414095.1 Morus notabilis
ATTATAATATTATTATAATATCATATTATATGATAAAATAATAATATTAGAGTTATTAATATAATTATGATATTATTTGTTATAATATTACTATTATATTATATTATATTACGAGTTTGAATTTTATATTTGGAAGATTGTCAATTTTAAATTTTATTAGCAGTATTATGGGTATTATGAAGGTTTTATTAATTATATTATGTTAATTTTTGCACAATCTAAAAGTTAAAATTGTCTTTAAGCTGCTTCTGATTTTAGTTGTAAATTCTTAAAAAATTCTTTAAAAAGCACTTTTAAAGAGATTTATCAAACACTAAAATCGACTTCTACTATAAGCAGAAGTCGATTTTGGGATAGAAAAATAATACCAAACTACGCCTGTCTCTTTGAGGTTGAAAGTGTTTTATTCACACAGCTGTTGATACACACTTTTTTTTTAAATTGTTTATTGTATACCCTTTTTTATTATTTTTTTCCCATCTCTCTCTACCCCTCCGAAAGTAAACTGTTTATTTCAGTTAAAAGCTTGAAAATTTGAAATTGCCCTTCACTGTTATGGTGTTCTAATTACAATAAACTCTGCTCAACTACATGAAGCATTAAATGAAAACTTTGGTACAAGGGAAACAATTAAAACAAAATGTTTTTTAGCAAACCTCGTAATATGAAGAAAATCAATTGTGGGCAATTGTAAAAACCTTTTCTTTCTCTTGGTAAAGACTAATGGAATCAATTTCTAGCGTAAAGTGTTGAATTTAGTTAAGAAATAAAATTGCCCATTTGGTAAGGTAATAGTTTTTAGTACTAACCTTGTTAATCTGAAGAAAATGCTTCGTTAAAGGAAAAACAAAAGTCAAACTAAACAAGAAAATTAATTAGAACAATAATCACCTTGGTGTTAGAAGCTTCAAATCCGTCATCATATTGCCTGTTCTGCAAATCAACACTGCAATCAATATCCTCAATCACTAAAATGGACCGATTCGAAGTCGACAACAATGTCCTCCTCAGCTCCGAGTTGGAGTATATACTCGTCAAGTCCAAATCATAAACATCGAACTTGAGGTAATTAGCCATGGCGGCGATCAAGCTCGATTTCCCCGTCCCAGGCGGGCCGTAAAGCAAGTAGCCTCTCTTCCACGCCTTCCCGACCTTCTTGTAGAAATCCTTCCTCCTTATGAACCGATCCAGATCCTCAATTATCGCTCTCTTCATCTCCGGCTCCATCGCTAGGGTTTCGAACGTCGCCGGATGTTCCAGATTGATCGATCCCCAAATTCCCCCGCAGCCTCTTCCGCCGCCGTCCTCTGTTTCATCGTACGGACACTCCCGATTATAGAGCTTGATGACCCTATCCTCTTGTTTGATCAAATTCGCTCGGAAGAGGACGTAGGGCAAGTACGACTCCAAAACCCTGTCCTTGAACTTCTTGTTGAAGGTGAGCTCAAAGTGCCGCTTCTCGCCGGAGTGGTTGTTCTTCGGCTCGGTGTGGACGAGGCGCCATTTGAGACGGAATGTTTCGAACTCGTCGAGTACTAGCTCTCCCTTGTCGATGGCGACGGCGATGGATTTCTGGCGAGGGAGCTTGGAGACGCGGAGGCGGGAGGTGGAAGGGGGGAGCTTGGTGCGGAGGTAGAGGTCGGCGGCGTCGAAGATCTGGTTGCGGGTCATGCCGGAGAATTCGTCGACGACGAGGGTGAGATCGGAGGAGGAGAGAGGAGTGAAAAGGTGGCGGATGGCGGAGGAGAGGTAGGAGCGGAGCTCCTGGGGGATGAGCTCGTTCGATATGGAACGGACCAGCATCGTTGACGCCGCCACCGACGCGTACGCCGAGAAAAGCGCCGACGCTGATGACGGCATTTCTTTGAAGGAGAACATTTTCGTGTTACGATTTCTTAAAAGACAGTGAGTAGATGAGAGACTATGGCGGAAGAAGTGGAGTGGCGATTTTATTTGGTGGAGAAGAAGTCGAAACTATAAATAAGCGAGGCTTTTGCGGCAAAGGAAAAAGTTTGGCCTGCGCGGGTTTCTTCGTCAGCAAGGAATTTAGCGCGTGATTTGATGACTTAGCAAAAGTTTACTGGCTTTTTTATGAAATTTTTTACCCTCAAAAATTGGGGATAAAATAAATTAAAATATTTTCAGAAAATATTTTTAGAAGGACAGGATAAATGTTCTAAAAATCAGTCTCAGGAGGATACTGAGAACTCCCCAAGCTCTCTTTATCTCTCTATATATTCTTGTTTATGACTAATCCCTCTGTAGTTGTTGGGACGACAAGTATGACATTCTGGGGTAGCAGACGTGATAGCTTCCACTAATTTTGTGGCAATATAATTTCAACAAATTGTCGCGATCAAGAGAATTCCAAACTCAAGAGAATTATGAGAGAATTATCAAAATAAACAAGTGACAAGAAGGACGAGAGCGGTAATCAAATGATTGATGGAAAAAGGGGCGAAATAATGTCTACTCCGGTCTGTCACTAAAGTTCTGTTCATTTTACCGATTCGAGTTTAGAATTTGAGTTTTGTTATAGTAAAAAAACTCTTAAAAACAGTCACATTTAACTTTTTTATTACAATAAAAAACTCTCATATAAAAATGCATCTAAACTCGAATCAACGAACTAAACGGACCATTAATTATCTTGAAAGACAACTTAGGATCACACTTGGACAAACACAGGTTGACTTTGAAAACGTACTTTAATGGATTTTGAAAACGATCCTAACACAAAAGCTTAATGACATGGATGAAGGTGGACGATTTCCAGCTTTTATTTATTTATCTATTTATTTTTTATATAAAAAAATAAGCGACTTTAATAAAAAAATATATATATATTATGGGATAAATACAAGTATTACACAATTTTGAATTGTCAGTTAAGATCATAATTATATTATACAAAGAAGGGTTAATTCCAAATTTTGACACCCTAAAAAGTGGTCATCGCGTCATTAATTAAGAGCTAAACGATGTATTCATATAGGCCAACCATCATACTCCTTTTTCCTGTTTGGAACCAACCATCATGCTCTTGCATTTTTGGTAGTTTTTCATCGGAGAATGTATCCTTTTCTGAACCATTTTCCCCATATGCATCATAAATTAAGTTTTCAATACTGTGGGATTGCCATTGTGATATACACGTGTAACTTGTGGTAGTTTTTCATCGGAGAATGTTATCCATTTCCAAACTTTTCCACATGTGGCATATGCATTATGAATCAAGTTCGCAATTAATGTGGGATTGCCATGAGTCTTTTTTTTTTTTTTTTTAACAAGACAAGACTACCAAATAAACAAAAAGAGAGAGAAAGAGAGAATTGCCCTGACACCCCTGTGTTTTGTGTAAATTGGAGAAACATCTCATAGACGGCTGCCCCCTGCCCCACGTCATTAGGATCATAGCTCAAAGGGGATTAGATCATCGACCATTGACGGATTAGCATGACGGAGGTGTAGGCCGAGAATCAGCGATGTCACCGGAATTTAGTTGGAGGATAACATTTGGAAATTAAACTGATGAAGAAAAAGAAGGTTGGTTTCTTCTATATTTCAAATTAGTTGCTTGCGCACCAAGCAATCTCTCTTTCTTTTTTCTTCTAGCATGTGATTACTTGACACCCTTTACTTCAAAACCTTCAAAGGCTTCTTTACCATTTCCCTTTTTTACTTTGAATCCACAAAAGAAGAAGCATCTGATTCTGCCAATAAATTAAGCTGGTATTTGAGATGCGATAAGATGGTTTTATTACTCACTTTCGGTTGAAATCTCAGGCTTAATATTCTGATTATACGGTTACTATTACAAAGTCGGTTTACTTTAGTTATGTTCTCTTAAGCTAGCTCATGCTTTTTTTTTTTTTTTTTTTTTTTTTTTTTTTTTTTTTTTTTTTGCTTTGGTTGTTCGATGAAGGATACCTGGATATGCCAAAACAAATAATAATAATAATAATAATAAATAACTTGTCGATAGCATATTCTCAATCTATTCCTACGGTTTCATAAAGTTATTCACTTATCCTTTAATGTTGTGAAATTGCTAACCAAAACATTGAACTTAAACCGTGAAATTTAACACTTTTATAATAAAAGCATTGATGCAATGGCTACAAGGGCTATTTTTCTCCCTGCCATTCGACTTGCTAAATATATAAGATAAGAAAGGCATTGATGCAATGACGACAATGACAAATGCACAACTCTGCTCATCTCAATTCTCAACTGGTTTGACATCTTAACACCGTTGAACTAGAAAGTCTTTTTCTTAGAGTAATACTAGATGGGAATCTGAAACATTTTCCGTTCTTTTAAGAGAATGCTATTGCAAATATGAAAACAATATCATGCGGGTACTGTGTTAATTTAGACTATCAAATCACATCAAGTTTTATCCTTCATAACTTAAAAGTGTGAAAATTTAAAAGAACATGATTGAAAATCTGACGGTTCAAAAGTACGCAATATTAGTAGAGTATTCTTTACCATATTCGAAAAAGAAAGAAAAAAAAAAAACTGTATACTTCCGGTCTAAATCGCACACAGGGGCCTAAAATAGACAGCAGAAATCGACGCTGGCAGAGTTGAAATCTTCGACCATGCATGCTTGTCTCCATTTGTTGCTTCAATCTTTGAAGCTTTCCGTGGTTCAATACCCTACTTATTTGATTAATATATTCAAAAAATTTCTGTATTTCCTATTACTACTAGGATTCATAACCGTTTTGATGCAGAATAACTGATTTCTTTTTTTTTAGCTCATAATTTCATAATCACTTCCTTGCTCCGGTGATGGGTTTTGGGGTTCTCATCGCTGGTGAAAATGGGAAAGAACGTTTAAATATATTGCAGCCCTTCAAATTTAGATTATTTTTCATTGGTTTACTAATTTATATCATTGGTTTCCCCAACAAATTTAATGTAAACATTGGTTTTTCCAAAAGTAGTTCCCACAACTAAGGACTTGCTATTACTAATCTCAATCATATTAATACTTATATGACAAATGCTCGTTCACTTTCCCACCTTGATTCCTATGTAGAAATGTACTACCATTTCCCAGAGAACGCAGAAACTAAGCACAATCCACCATTACTCCTACTTCTATATCAGCATTTGACAGATTTTCATCCCCAGAGTTTCTAAGCGTATAAGGTGCTTTACATTAATGACTGCAAATTACCTCTCCTTCTTGTGACGGTCTTTCTTCTAGTATTCCTTACTGATGGTTTTCGCTTCTTCTCTACTTTCTGCCTCTTCGCTCCTAGAGTCTCGGCATTGTTTTTGGCCTTTTCATCGCATTCATCGCCTTCCATTTTCTTCCGTTTGAGAAGCTTGACAAGTCCTTCAAGCGCAACATCAGTGTTCTCACTCTTCATCAACTCCTCCGCAACTTGGGCTGGTGTCACCTCCGCTTCCTGCATTAAGGCTTCAATCTCTCCGAACAGCATGTGGCTGCCATGGATTCCCAAGTAATTTGAGGCCAAAAGCTTGAAACCATGGTAAGTACAGTAAGACATATGAATATGCATGTCCATGCGACCAGGTCGCAGAAGAGCCGGGTCTAGCCTGTCCTTGTGGTTTGTGGTGAATATGATGATTCTTTCATCTCCACAAGTAGACCACAATCCATCTATGAAGTTTAGCAGTCCAGATAATGTCAACTGCATCAAAATTACAACAAGGGTACTGTTAAATTGTCAGCAACTTTAATCTATATAAGAGGAAAAATAAAGTTGAATTATTTTAGAAAAAGGAACCATTGTTGAGCTATACTTTACACGCCAACCAGACTCTTCTTGTGGTGCCTTTAGACGCATATCCACACGTGCGGATTTGCCCCTTTTTTTTTTTTTTTGGCCTTTGATTCAACACAAACAAATGGAAACCAATAACATAAGAGAATTGGAGTTTTGCTTGATTGTGGTAGGATGGTGTTGGGGCTAATTTTATACTGGTTAAACGAGAAGTGAACAAAGTAGTCAATTCTAAAGCGCTCATTCATAGCCAATGAGATGATAACACACCTGAAATTAAGATTCATCAAATCACAAAAATCTAATAGGATAATTTTCACTCCAGTCCCACCTACTGAAGAGAAAGGGGAAAGAGGCAGAGGAAACGAAAGTTTCTGTAACTGTTGCAACCGGATTATTAAACAAAATGTCTGTTTTTTTTTTCTTATTTTATTTTTATATTTTTGGTTTTGCAATCATCAAATTATATGACAGAGAATATGAAGAAACTTACAGATGCTCGAGCGCTACTATCTTGTTGGTTATGATCAGGTTTCTTTCTTCCTTCATTTTGGCGGCGATCGGGCAAATCCACACTACAATCAATGTCTTCGATCACAAGGATGGACCTATTAGCCGTAGCCAGAAGCAGCTTTCTCAGGTCGGAATCTCGGACAATATTTGCAAGCTGCAAATCATATACGTCAAATTTCAGGTGATTAGCCATTGCGGCGACCAAGCTCGATTTACCGGTCCCGGGCGGGCCATACAGCAAGTACCCGCGTTTCCAAGCCCTCCCAACTCTCTTGTAAAACTCCTTCCTTTTCACAAACCTGTTGAGATCCTCAATAACCGAGGCCTTCAAACCGGGCTCCATGGCCAGTGTGTCGAAATTCGCAGGGTGTTCGAGATTGATCGACTCCCACTTCATGCCACCGCAATTGTGGAAAGAATTGTTTAGAGTGTACATCTTTAACACCCTCTCTTCATCACCGATCGCTTTGGCCTTTTCAAGTATGAAAGGCACGTAAGAGTTTAGCACTTTTTGCTGGTGTCTCTTGTGAAAACTCAGCTCAAAGAACCTTTTTTCGGACCTCGGAAAATAAGGGTCGCCGGGGCTGTTCTTTTCAGGCTCCGAGCAGACGTACTTCCATTGGAGCTCAATCCCATCGTAGAAATCCACCACCTTCTCGCCCTTCTCGAGACGAATCTTCAAGTTCTTCTCCTTGGGGGTTTTGCTGATCTTAAGCCGTTCTGTTTTGGGACTGATCTTGGTGCAGAGGTAGACCGAAGCGGCGTCGAACACTTGGTTTCGGCTCATGCCGTTGGCCTCGTCGATGACCAGTGTGAGAATTGGAGTGTGGGCTTTGAAGAAGTAGCGGAGAGTTGAGAGAAGGTAGCCTCTAACAGGGTGTGGCACGAGCTCATTGATCATGGACCTAAATAGCATCATTGAGGCAGCCATGGAAGCATAGGCAGAGAAGAGTGAAGATGGGGAAGGCATTTCTTTTGTGAAGAACATGTTTTTCTTTTTTTTTTTCCCTTGGCGTTTGGTTAAGTTTTGAGATTTTGAAGAAGAAGAAGAAGAAGAAGTGTGCTTTGCTTTGCTTTGCTTTGCTTTGGGGTTAAAGGGGTGTTTGGGTTATGAAAGGAGTGAAGGCTTATGTGTATATATAATATTGGCTTTTGGAGACTCTAGTTTAGGTGGGGGTCGTGGGGCATAGCTTGCTGTTTGGATTTTTTATTATTATTTTTATTTTTTTGGGTGCCAAATTGGTTCGAAAACTGAATGGAAATTGCAAACAGGGTCCCTTTTTTTTTTTTTTTTTTTTGCTGGGAAGCAAACAGGGTCTTTATCCATCTCTATTTTTACCTTGTGCTTTTTTGTACTACTCTAGCTTTAGCCAGCCACTACTTCTGAGACTCTATCTGAGGCTGATTGTACCCTGTCCCTCAATTTATCACACAGTTGTAATTTGTCTATTGAATTATTCAGCAAAAAAAAAAAAAAAAAAAAAAAAAAACATGTCTATTCCTTTTGTAGTTTTGGCAATTTAAGACTTAAATTTACCCAAGTTTAGCAAATTGCCATTGTTTAATAATAATATTAATTTTTTGACAGATTGATATATAATTTGTACATATATCATTAATTAAAAGTATGAAAGATCTTTGTTAATCAACATTAAGGTAACTTTATTAAAAATTCTGTTTGATAAAACTTATTTAAAGATCTTAACTCAAATATAATCGGGTTAATTAATTACCAATGTATAAGTCACAAGTTAATTTCTGTCAAAAAGTCAACAATGTAATTATTGCAGATTCAAGGTGTAAATTGTGAAAATTAAAGTGTATTTGGAATTAGTTTTAAAATGATTTTATTTTTTTGTATAAAAATAAAAATGAAAACATTTTCATTTTTATTTTAGAATCATTTTTGAAAATGCGTTTGACAATTTTATTCTAAAATTGATTTCAATTTAAAAAAAAAAATAAACATTTCCATTCCCGTAATTTTTTAGAATTTTTTGGGTGCATGAAATGGGTGGGGCTGAACCAAGATATTCGATGTAGAAGCTCTCTTTCTATCACTACCATTCCTTGTTCTAATACTACATTCCGTCCTTCCACACATCAAAGAAACTTGCAATTCATTCCTTAAAAATTTTGCAGGGCAATATTTCCACAGTAAAACCTACGAAAGAGGATGATTTTTTTCAAAATCCCATCGAAAGGCTTGTCTTTTTTATTCAAGACCCCCCCGGGGGGGCAATCGGTGAAGAGTTGGGGGGCAGTCAGAGAAGAGAGAGGGGGGCAGAAGAATCTCTGGGTGCCTAGAATTTTTCGATCTGGAGCCGAAGAGGCTGATCGTCAGAGAAGAGTTGGGGGGGGGGGGGGGGGGTCGGGCAAAACGAAAACGGAAAACAGAAAACGATTCTCAATCGTTTTCAGTTTTGCTAAGTGAAAACGAAAAAGGAAAAAACGTTTTCAATTTTTGTTTTTCAGAAAATGCATGCCAAACACATTTCTAAGTGCATTTTCATTTTTTAGTTATTGAAAAACATGCAAAATGGAAATGGAAATGATTCTAAACAGGCCCAAAATTTCTGGCAGAAAATTGCAATAGAGTGAAAAATTTAGAGGGCAACAATGTAAAAAGGCTTTTATCCTAAGCCTAACAGGGTTTTTCTTGGAAAACAATCCGTCATGTGGACCACGGTGATTTTTACTGCAAAAGATTTTTCCTCAATTAATGTTGGACATCATATCCCAAATTACTTTTTTGATTCTATTGCTTACCCAATTTCTCACATACCAAAATTGTCTATATTTGATGTTTGATTGATCGTTATAAGATTATTTCCCTGCATTTGGTGGTTGTTTTCGAGCTTACTTTAGTATGATCTACACGTAAGCATTCTGTTCAACTAGGGTAAGCTAATGTGTGTGTTATTTTTTGTTTTTTTAAAAAAAAAAATGTTGAGACTTTTTAAGTACATTAATATATTAATAGGTTAAATTTTTTATCCGTCAATTTATATAAAATTAAATAAAAATTAAAAAATATGTAAATTTAATAATTTTAAAAACCTGACGTAAATTTAATAGTTCTAAAAACTTGACTTAATGATACGTTAAACTTATTGGAGGATTTTTTTTTTTTCCTTTTGCTGAACTACTGAAAATGTTTTCAGAATTTCTCTGCAAGTAATAAGAACAAAAGGATGACAAAAAAGGTCCACTTCCATTGCTGTATAAGAGAACAAACAAAAATTGATTGCATCATTGGTGCGAGTTTTCTATACCACCTATAGACTCGGTGCTTTTTCTTGGTAAAGTCCTTCCTTTGTCGTTCATGCTTGCGTACTTTGGGTTTCAATGAACAAAACCTAAGTGGAACATTTGGTTACATGAAAAAGTGTTGAAAAAAATAGCCAAACAAACATGTCACACCCCATTAAGTTGTTCCCGTAGATTATCCACTTTCACTAATTTAATCCAATGAAAACTCAGCCATTCAAAGCAATATGATCTTGTCTAGGGGAAAAAAAGTTTCGAGATTTGTGCTTCCTTTATTTTCTCATAGTTTGGCACTTTAGTTCTTATTTTGGCTACTTTCACTTATCAACATATGTTAGCTTATGAACGGAATAACAATAATTTTTTACATAACAGTCTCATTCTTGAGTTAAAAATTAAAAAAAAAAGTAACTCGAGTTATAACTTTATTTAAATTCATGTTTTTTTAAATTTGAACTCGAGTTTAAAATCGAGTTTAGGACTAAAACTCGAGTTCAAGTTTTCCTTTCAACTCGAGTTCAGAAACTCGAACTCAAATTAATGAACAGTATTTTTTCTATTCTTAAAAATGCTATAACTTTTTCATTTTAATTCTGATTGAGATAATTTTTTTTCTATGCGTTGACAACAAAAAGACGAATAAAACCCCATCCATATACCATATTAAAATTTTTCAACATTGAGTTTTTATTAAAATACTATCTAAATACAAATTCAAGTTTTGACTCACTCAAACACAAACTCAAAAAAGATTCTTATCTCAAACCATAACTCAAATGTACATAACCAAACACAAACTTAAGTGACAACTTCAACTCAAATTATAACTCAAATTCAACTCAAAATCTACACTCAAGTCACTTAACTCAAAAAGGACAAAAGAACAAGCCCTATGTCTCCTAAATTTTTTGTTCTTTGACATTTTAGTTCCTGCATTTTGTTTTTGGTGATTTACCCAAGTTAGTCATAAAATTCCCTAAAATTTTATTTCGTTAACGATTGGAATTAATTGCTATTCTTTCATAAATTGTGAGAATTAATTCCCAAAAAAAAAATTTTAGAGAGAAATGCATTAAGTAGGTGTGGTAGGAGGAATGGAAGGGGAGAGGGAGAGTGGCAGAGGAAAAGGGATGGAGGTTGAACAACAATCTTTTTATTTAGTTGGAGGAAGAGAAAGAGGAGAAAAGAGGTGAAGGGAGGCTCTATAGCTCTGGCCACCATTTTATATCTTTCTATTAATGAAAGAATTCATACAATCTACAAAATAAAAGGTTATAAAAGATAATTTTATCTTTCAAAAAGTTTAACATGAAATATTAAAAAAGATAACATAGTAATTAAATGAATTTTTATTTATCCATCTTTTAACTCTCTCTTTTTTTTATCGAATAATATAAAATATTACTGTAATTATCTTTATCTGTCTAACTCTTTTTATCTCTCTTAAATGTATGTTTCAATTTTTTTCTTGATTTAAATTGTATCTGTAAGAAAAATATTATAATAAAAATATTAAATTTAAATTTTTATAAATTTCTTACAATAAAAATATTAAATTTAAATTTTTATAAATAAAAATAGTGTAGTAATATAACTTGATTGATTATAATGAATGAGGCCTAAGAATAGTCCCTTAGGATAGGTCCACGTTATTGGAGAGTACAACAGAGAGAGTGAAAACAAACAGATTCATCCATTACATTCACAAGTTTACAATCAGGATCTTCTATGCAAAGAAATCATCGGAGCTCGCGTCCACCTCCAAAGCCAACGCCGAGCGCCGCCACACATCGCCAGAGCTTGCATCTATTTTGGAGCCCTTGAGTCCTGCCAGACCATCATAGTCGCGTCCACCTCTGAAACCCACTTCAAGCGCTGCCAAGCATCGTCAGAGATCGCGTCATTCTAGTGCTCTCAAGGGCGCTGGACAACATCGGAGCTTGCTTTGTTGTTCGTCCTGGTTTTGCTTTCTTGGCTCTTTATTTCTGAGTTTTCTTTTTTTTTATTTTTTATTGTTTTCAATTGAATAGCCACAGTTGGCATTGATCCAATGGAGACCCAAGTTTCCCTCATTGATTCTTTGTCTTCTAGTGGTTGCGTCCTTGGCCTTAGTTCTTCATTATAAATATGGAGTTCTTGTAGTCAACTTTTCTTTTGATGATTGTATTTTTTTTTATTTGAATTGCTAATAGAAATGTAATGATTTTTTTTTTTTTTCAGATTTGTGATTAACTTTGAATAATTATTTTTTAAGGAATGCATCTTTTTAGATTTGGGTTTTGTTCTTGTTCGGAATGGTTTTTTCGGATTTGGGGTTTGTTTGTTCGTAGAAAATGAAGGCTCACAAGTTCAAGGTATTTTTGGTAAAATGTAATTTAAGTCGTTCTATTCTAAAATCATTTTATAACTACAATTAAATTAAATGTCTTGGCTCATTTATTTGATCAGTTTGAGTTTTTAAATTTTAAATTTTAAATTTTTATAATTAAAAATTATTAAAAAATTTTAAATTTAATTTTTTTTGTTACAGTTAAAATATTTTAAAAAATATCACATCTTTACTTAAATTAAAAACTCAAATTAAACACGTTTAGATTTCATCCTATTATTACTCTTATTACTATTTTCAGTATTATTTGGCCACTCTAACCAAACGCAGCCTAACTTTCGGATTATGATATTGCACAAAAAAGTAGCCTGCCAGCACTTAGATTCTAACTTTCGGCGTGGAAGGGAAGAAAAAGGCCCTGATAAAGTTGCTGTTGCTCTGGTCAAGCACATCTTTGTCACTAAATTAAATTTTAAGTTTCATTTGTTAGTACATATTGTATTGGTTCAATGAATTCTTTGAAGCCAGTTTCTTTTCTTTTTGTTTTGTTTTGTAGCAGTGATACAGTGACTCGTCCTCAACCATGATTAATTTTCTTTTTCTTTTCTTTTTTGGAAAGGAATTCTGAACATATTGAATTATTATATATGACCAATTAATTATCACTATCAAGGTTATATTGCTACATATGTCCAACATCCTTTGCTAGTTTGAAAATGTACCATTTGCCACCATGAAATTTGAGTGACTCATATTTAAACATCATTGCAAAAGAATCAAGTCCATGAAAAAGAATATTCACCAAAAAAAAAAAAAAAGTACATGGAAAATAATAGTTCTACCAAATAAAGAAGTCCATGAAAAAGAATTAATAGAATTGTCTTTGAACAAGGACAATACGATAAGGTTGTCACAGGAAAGCGTTTTTGCCCCCTTCTTAAAAAAGGGTGGTCTTAAAGCGTGCAAAGAATGTAAGGTTCAAAAAGATGTACAGTCTTAATGAAAAGAATTGAGAAAATAACAAAAGTGCAATAATTCTTGACTTTATGTTGCAAAATAGAAATCTTTTAGTGGAGATGAGTCCAATAATTATGCCCTACAAATCTCTAGGTGTGGAATTTTATGGTTACAAAAATATCACAAATCTATTAAAGTTGGTAGCTAAAGATTGGTAATTTTATTTCTTAGCACTAGGAAAATTCGCCATGTCCCTTCATCTCTTTGAAAAAACAAAAATCATGCTTAATATTCTTAAGATAACAAACTTGTTATCTTCTACAACTAATTAAGGGTGAAATGCGCATGCTCAAGTACGATAGTCATATACTATCGAGAAGGGGAAATTAAAAAGGTTCGACAATCATACCGTTTGCATAGATATTTTGGATTCCATAAAACCAAGTCCTTTTGTTATTTATTTATTTTATTGTCCATGATGGGAGACTAAACAATAGTCAATTAATTCTTATTATAAGTCAATTAAATAAATCAACTAATTTTTTTTAAAAATAACAAGAAAAGAGAAAAATATTTTCACAACTCAAGTTCTATTATACAATATTTTCTCTCATAAAAATTAAAATTCAACTGTTTACTACAGTGTTTTTCTCTCAAAAACACTACTCAAATTTAGAACTTGACTTGTGAAACAAACATAGCTGAAGTAGATTTTTCAAAAAAAAATCCTCTTTTCTTTTTGTTTTTTTTTAAATAAATGATTTGTTTAATTTTTAATTCTTTAAAAGTAAAGTGTTTTATATTTTTTTAATATTTAATCACTTTTATTGATTTTATTAGAATTTAATATGTCCAATTAATGGCATCAACAAAATTACTATTTATTATGCTTCTACAAATTAAGGGGCATTTTAGAATGTTTTCATAGATCATGAGATATTTTTAAATAAAGTAGATATTTCGGGGGTATCTTTGAAAATATCTATTAAATTATCCTTTAATAATTGTCACGTCATCAAAACCGTTAATAAAGCTAACAGAAAGGGTAAAGTTAATAACATTTTAAAATTTAAAGATTATACAGACTAATTTGTAAAGTTTGGAGGACAAAGTGATAAAAGACTAAACTTCAGGGAGCAAAAGTAAAATTTATTCTAAATATTATTATTATTACGTGGGCCACAAGTTTCTCCCGTGTTTAAATGAATAATTGCCCTCCTTTCTCCATTTGAAAATTCAAGTGCTCGATCTCCTAGACAAGCGTGAAAGGAATATTTTGGAATCTTCTTTTCACACGCACATGTAACTACCAGCTAGATCATATACGTACATACGTATATACGCATGCATGTATGTATACATTACATATGTCTATGTGCGTGTGTGATGCAATCTTTAGAAAATGTAAACTTGTGCCCGTTTATTTTACCGATTCGAGTTTTATTACAGTAAAAAATTCTTATAAACAATCATAGTTAACTTTTTTATTACAGTAAAAAATTCTCACATAAAGTCACATCTCAACTCAAATTAAAAATTTAAATCAGTGAACTAAACGGATCCTTAACTTATGCACATTGGATGTTGCTCTCTAGGTGCAGATGACCAATTTTTGTTGTTTATTGTGCCCAAACTGAATATTATACTAAACGTTAACTTTGAGATGAACAAACTAATTATTATTAGGTCTTACCACTCATCAGAAATTCACAGACTTTGACAAGAAAGAAACTAAAAAAAAAAATCCATACAATACGTACTCATCCACACGTTAGGTTGTCAATTGGTATTAATGAATTGTGTTCGTGTCAATTTTTTTATTAATCGTATCAAAAAAATCAACTTAAATACGATTTATTTATTAAATATGTTAAAAATATCAACTCAAACACGATTTATTTATTAATCGTGTTAATCGTATCAACCCGTATAACTATTTAAATTAATAAATATAATAAATAATTAATATAATAATGACTTATTTAACATGATCATGACATGTCTAACTTACAAATATTAAAATTCATATTATTTGTATTTAATATGTCATATAAACTTTCATATTATATAACATATCATTAAATTACAAATAACACACATATATATAATTAATCATATCAATTAATGTCACCTCATATTAAAAAATCAATCTTAATTTAACTAATTTATTAATAATATTAATCGTGTTAATTCGATTACGACTAAAACTCACTAAATTTATGCATATATATGATCACATCTAACTTTTTTACTACAGTAAAAAGCTCTCACATAAAATCACATCTCAACTCAAATTAAAAACTCGAATCAACGAACTAAACAGACCTTAATTTTTGTGAATTTTAAGTCAGTGATCGCCTCATGACTTAAATTATCACCTCTACCGGCGTGAAAAACAAGAAAAGAGAAAGGACATATATATTTATGCATATATATGATCTAAATCAATAGCTGAATAAGAAGAATCTAGCTCTATTTCTCACTTTTCTGTCGTATGCGAGCTTTATGATGTTGTTAGACATTGTTGCTGTCAAGTCTCCAACTTTGTAGATCAGGCCCTTCTTTATTATCCTCTAATATTTCTAATTAGAATTAGAAAGCAATCATCTTAACCCGAATAGTGTCCAGAGGACACATGGACATGAACGTCAATTCGACTGGCAAACCGGAGTAAAACTAGGCCGAGCTTGTCTTCACAAATAGCTGTCACTGAATAAGGGTGACCATGTATATCCTTCCATGTATGTGACAATATACCAATATACTGTTTGGGTGTTGATTACATTAGGCTATTTATTGGGAGCTTCTCTGCTAAAATTAAAAAAAAAATATATTGATAATTTTTTATTTTTAACTTTTAAATTTATATTAAAAATTATTTATTATGTATAATTTTTTAATTTAAAATAATTTTAATTAAATTTAATAATCGTCACTGTCGTATTAGATTAAAATGATTTTCATTAAATTTAATGATTATGACTGTCTTATTAGAAAAACTTTCTTCCTAGTGTAGTAATTTCCTTTTTTTTTTTTTTAAGTCAGCTAGGGTCATTTGAAATCTTGACAGGCTAGCTAGTCTCAATCAAAATGGATATTTTGACGATTCCAAAACTGAGAGAATCACATGGGATGTTCTACGAGCTCAAATAGAAAAGTGAAAATCCATTAGCAAGAAAAAAAAAAAAAAAAAAAGGAAGTGAAAATCAAGGACTAGCTATAGCAGCCTAGCATTGTGTAACACATGTAGGGCTTCCCACATGTCACCATCGATAAGGGCATAACACATGTATAATTTATACATATAAACATACATTTAGATATCGTTTATTTTACCGATTTAAATTTTTAATTTTAAATTTTTACAATAAAAAATTTTTAAAAAATGTCACATTTAATTTTTTATATTATAATAAAAAATTTTAAAAAAATATCACATTTTAATTTAAATTAAAAAATTTAAATTCGTAAAGTGAATGATCCTATAGGAGTTTGATTCCATCCGGCCGGCTAGATGGTTCGGCTCTTACGTGGCAAGTGTTAATTAAGTCTGATAGATAGGTAAGTGATGCTTTAAGTGAATGTTAAAGAATTTTTAATATTTTTTTTTTGTTGGTGCAACCGGTTGCTAAAGGTGGTCATTCTATTTGACTTGGCATTATTGTAAAGGGGCAGCGTTTGTAATATATCTATATCGATGACTTTTGTAAATGACGTCGTAACTTTTGCCATAAATAGCGTAACAATGGTTCCAATGCAACGTAACTTTGTCTCACTTTAACAATTATGAGGAAAAAAAATTGCAGATTCAATAACTTATGGTCCATTTAATTTGTTGATTTAAATTTTTAATTTAAGTTGATATGTAATTTTATATGAGAATTTTTTACTGTAATAAAAAAATTAAATGTGATTATTTTTGAGAATTTTTTATTATAATAAAAATTGATGTTTAAATTCGAATCGGTGAAATGAACGAGATCTTACATTACTTATTAAGAAAAAAAATTACATTGTATGCATTTGAATTGCGTATCATATATGAAGAAATTAATTTGAATTAAACGCATAGCCCCAAAAATAGAATGAAGCATTTTGGATTTCTTTTTTTTTTTTGGAAATAGAATAAGAAGAAGTTTTTTCTTTTTTTTTTTTTTGTTTTTTATTTTTCAAAAAATAGCGTAAGAAGATTCTTTTTAAAAATTTTCATTCAAGGTAACATCGATCCCTAATCCTATAATTAATATGATGGACATTACGTTTGGATAAAATTCTCATCATCGAGTTGAAAATCAGAGGAGTAGTCATAGTGGTGGAATGCTTTATACCGAGTGCTTCAAGCCAAGTTACTAATTGAGAGTTACACTTCTTCATCATCATACTGCATATAGTTGTATTAACTTCTTGGTGTTGTTTCTATTTGAATTGTCTAAGACTCTGAGGAGTGGTTTGGGAATTTTGGATTGTTAGGGTTGATGAAATAACGACAATCTTACCTCTCCAAATTGTTGTTTCCCGTGGGTTAGCACACATTGTTCAATCTCCAATTGGTAACTATCTCCTTCCAACCACAAAAGAGTAAAATCCTTACCAAAGCCTACCCAAATTCTCTCTAGTGATTTATGATTCAATAAGACTTAATGGCCTTTTTATAGTGACTGGTAGGTCTTATTTTCGCAACCAATAGGTTTTCTAAAACTTAAAATCAAATCAACTAAGTCAGTGCCTTCCAATAGATCATTTTGCATCGATCAATTGATTTATACGGACATCTGTTAAGTTTCAATCGACCAGACTAGTCAACTTGTGAAACTAATTGACCTATCAATCTATCAAACTGGTTTACTTTGGTATTTTTACTTGTTTTATTTTGTACAGAGATCTTGTATAGAGCCTCGTCGGCTTGATCCCAACATTAATATCGGTTTGTTCTTTAGAGCCTGCATCGGTCCCAACTTGTAGGCTTAACCTCCAAACTTATCTATTTGACCCCGATGCTAAACCGCAAGCATCAAGTTTTTTATTTTATTTTATTTTTTAAGAAATATGTTCAAAACCATTGTTTCCAAAGGTGTTATTTTGTTTTCAAAAACATAAACAAATGGTAGTTACAAAACTTTTTTGTTTAAAAAATGAAATAAAAAATCAGCATTTTTTTTGTTTAAAAAATGAAAAACAAAAATAGGGCCGGTTCAACACATTTTGAGGCCTTAAGCGAAATATTTAAAAGAGGCTCTTGAAATGGCTTTTTATTTTTTATTTTTTTTATTGTAATATTCTACTTTGAAATGAGGGGGAAAAAAACTCTATCATTCAATATAATAAAACATCATATTATATCACGAGTTCCTTTATCAGATCGGATCAAATGTTCTATTTTCTCTATTTTATGTTTGAATTTTTCATAACCGGATGCACATTTTCTGTTGGACATAATTATTCTTAACTTAGGTATGTATGAAAATAAAATCAAAACAACCCCACGGCAAGAATAAAATAAGCTTTCAAAATTAAAAAAGAAACAATGATTAGCAAGTAGAAAAAAATGAGTAAGAAAAATACCACCTGAAGATTTTATTGAGAAGAGAGTAACAATTAACAATTGTAGTCTTGTGACGATCAAGAGAGGAGATTTTTGTTTTGAGAAATTAAAGAGATGTTATGTGAAGAAGAAGAAGGAAATATAAAACTAGCCCTCTAATAAAGAGAGAGAAAGAGGAAGATCAGAAATATAAAACACGTTTATACGTTTAAGATATATATATATATATATATTTTTTTTTATTTTTATTTTAAGAAGAGTCTTTGACGTTTCAATTTCTTTTTTCTATATATATATATTTTTAAATATTCACAGAAAAACGTCGTGGGTGAGTAACTCTGCATTCCCCCAAATTTTCACTAACAGTTTTAAAGCACTTAAGAAAATGGCAACTTAATTAAGAGATAAAAAAAGGTCCCCACCAAATTAAGAGATGAAAGCAATGAATAAAATATTATTTGCAATTAATTTTTAAAATGAGATAATGGCTAAACATAGGCCTAATTTTTAAGAAAAATTTTGAGGCCTTCCTAAAATTGGGGCCTTAAGCCATTGCTTAACTTGCCTAGGGGTTAAGCCCGCACTGAACGAAAATATCACTAAATTGGACCTAAATTTAAAGATTATGTATATATAGATATGTATTTAAAAGGTTGTATAGTAAAAGGATGATGATGTGTAACTTATTAAACATAAGCTTGTATTCAGACCAATTTCCATAACTTCAAACAAAACTATAGTAACTGATTAAAATATCAATACATATATCTTGTGCTTTTCCGTTTCTCACTTCCTCTTAGACACAAGAATGACTCATTGACTTGTCTTTTATGAAGTCAAAAAGCTTCTTAAAATAATTAACCGAGATGACTATTGGAACTGGTTACTCACCAAATTACATGCCCCTGCCACACTCACATTCATCTACATGATCTGAACAGTCTAAATTTAACGGTAGAAGCATTCAACCGGCTGCTTGAAATTATTGTCCTCATATATATAATATATATGTTATATATATATATATATAGTAGGAAATCTCATAAAGATATTTCGTACACATTCTCATTCAAAGATAAGTAGATTCATAGGTGTTGTGCAAACATAGAATGAGAATAGTTATCATAAATGAAAGAACAATCAATTAAGTGGAGCACCAAATTGCATATATAAAAAAGTAACATAAGATGAGAACAAATTTAGACAAAAGTAAAATAAGCGTTTAGCAGCCAAAAGAGAAGGAATATAACACAAATTCTTCGGACGTACATGGAGATCAAATGTTATGTACCTTCTGATTCTTGGATTCGTGTTATTTCGCGCGAAATGCTATAATAAGTCCGAGAACCGACATCAAGTACTCATACTTCATAAATTAGTCAATGTTTTCCATATTTGAGAGCCTTCCTCCTGTTCACTTGTCTACTGGGCTGTCTTGGCTCAATCGTTCTGGAAATGGACAGGATGATAGTTAGGCCCAGGTTATCAGTGTAGCAAGAGAATTGTTAAAGGGAGGGAGGGTTTAAACTAAAATGATTCTAATTTTCATTTTAGAATCAAGATTATAATTTATAATTTTGAGTCTAAATCATGATTTTAAAATTAAAATTAAAATTAAGGGTTTGAATCACCTAAAAGTCTAAAACCGGGGGATGAGTCTCATTTAAAACATTATATTAGGTTCAAACCTTGAAGCAAAACCATTCAAACCAAACATTTATTTTGAATGAGTCAAATCAGAATCATTTTTTACTTTTTGTAAACAAATACTGGTTTAAACCGGAATTATGGTTTCGGGTTCTAGAACCCTTATACTAAACGTGCTTTAAATGTATGAGTCTAAATTTTTATTTCTTGCTCTAAATTAATACTCTTTAATTAATATAATTATTTAATTAAAAAGGATATTAATTAATAGTAAGAAGTAAAAATTTAAACCCAATGCACTTTAAAAAATGTTTGTCTTCTTTCCCCGTGAACAGCCCGATAGTCCTATCATTACTTCTAAAATAGATAATAATAAATAATAAATAATAATAATAATTACAATAATAACAACAATGAATATGATTTAAAGTTTGGTTTAAATGAATCCATGTCATATATGGATAAGTTAAAAAATTTCAATCTGTCTTTCGGATTTTGGAGAACCATCACTGGAAGGTAGAAAATAATTCTGATATACTGTCCCAACAATTCAAACTATGATCGGGAAAAAGCAATTCGTGTATGTGTATAGTTGTTATACAAATACACACATATATATTATACAAATACACACACATATTTTTTTGGTATGTCTATGATAGGATGAGCCAAAATCCCTACCGGTAAGGTATAATCCAATAGACAATATTAGATTTTAGCGAGGATCTACACAGTCTTTCACTCACCAAATTAAATAGAATAAAAATATTAAAAAACCATAATATTTAAAAGGAAAATTAAAAAAAAGGTAATAACAATATTAAACCTATTTCAATACTAAATAGAACCATATCAATATTTGACAAATATCAAAATCAAGGTCCAAACTAATTTTACAAATTTAATTTCAAACAAAATAAACTTCTAATTTTTAATAAACACAACTTAATTTCAAAAACTAAAAAAAAAAAAAAACTAATTTTTACAAAATATAAGAACAGCATTGTTACACATTCTATACTCCTCCACACATAGCCGCCAGCCACCGCACTTGTCTCACGTGCCACCGTGTTGATTTCGATGACGACACCGCCTATATTACCAATATAGAAAAGGACAACAATCAAAACCCGCAACTACCTCGACAAATATTGGCCGCAAAAGCCGTCATTCATCCCCACAAAGTCGTGACTCGTGGCAAACTCTTGAAAATCATGTTGGTCAACTCCCTCCTACAACAGCCACGGCTCATGAGTCACATAAGGGAAGAACCAATCACCTGGTATCAAATATCATTTAATGTGCTGCCATATCTCAAGGATTTCCTCAATCAAGATTTGTTCCTTAATTTTCTCTTGACCGTTAGAGCAATCTGCTGGTTTGCTACTAATAGCTCCTTAATCCTCTCTTGACTGTTAGTGTAATGACCAAGAAAATTTCGGAATTTAAATAATGCAATTTATGTATTCAAGTCAATGATTTTTTACGATCAAGTAAATTCGATCGATTAAATTCTCGCCGTACTTTAAGGAGGAAGAATTTTCAGTACATATACAGTTTGAGAATCTTAATTCCAAGAATCTCCAAGCACAATACGAACTAGCATCCAGTATATATACATGAGAAAATTACAGCCATTATAATTTTTAACAGTTTCAAAGGAAACTTAAGAGAGTGGACAAAAGTACAAGGGGTGGGTTAATGTGTAGAATTGGATGAGGTGTGATGAGAGAAGATGAAGAGGACTCATGATTATTTTTTTCCCTCTCTTTCTTCACTTGGCCGGCCATGCTTAGGGAATTTACAGCCAAATTTTGGTTAGTTGAGTGTGCTAGAAGATTTCATGATGAGATGAATCAAATCAACTATTTGACAATAAGGGTTACTTCACTTCTCTCTTGAAGCATCCAACCAGCCAAGCAAGGGAAAATTAACCCAAAACTTTGCTAATTAAGCTAGCTTGATAGGCTTAATTAAGAACTAAGAAGAGATCAAGCAAAGTCTATAAATGTTAGACCATTAGTGCAAGCATTAAGTTAGCCATTTTGCACATTTCCTCTCCTTTTCCACACACCAAAACCGGCCATTGCTGCGTTAATATTTTTGTATAATAAATTTCCGCAAGCATACTGTGTCAAGTTTTGAGTATAGGGTGAGTGAGTATCATCTCCACAGGGATTGGGTTTAGAATTACCGTTAAGTATTGCGATTATTGTAACTTAACTTTATCTAGGCAACCTAATAAAATGATAATTAAGATAAAAAATAAAATAAATATAAAAATAAAAATAAAGTATCTATACACAAATGGTCCAGGGACTTGATTTCGCTTTATTATTCCTATGTTCATCCTATTATGTAATCGCTAATCAATTTCGTTCAATTCATTAATCAAGGCTCTAATGTCATCTCACAACCTCTCCCGAGTGCCTCACAAGAAATTGTATTTAAATACCCAAAAATAATATCCCTATTCGAAATGAATATTTAAACACAAATTAAACTTCGCCTTTAAAATTAGAAAATAGGAATATTGATCGCCTCTCGGCCTCACAACGACCTAAATCCTAATTTGATTATCTAAGCGTTGATCTCCTCCCGGTCTCACAACAACCTAGACTATGCTTCTCAAATCTAGATAAAGAACTCAATCTCTCCCGAGCATCAAATTCACAACCTAAAAATCATCTAACTCGTTGGCCAAATAAATTAGAAGCATTAAGCATAGAGAAACATAAATGAATTGAAAACAAAATTAAATTAACAATCAACAAAATATTCAAAATATAGTTCAAATAAAACTACATCAAGTCCTAGATTTAATGTATAGCTCAACATGAAAAAATAGATGAAAGAAGATAAAACCCAATATCCATTGAAGAGCTTCTAAGGACCTCCAAGATGAAGGATTTCGGCCTCCTGTTGATGTTTTCTTCAGTTTTTCGGGCTCCACTTCTCAAGTGGCATCTATTTCCTTTTATACTACTTAGTTTCGGAGCTAGGGCTTCAGACGCACACTGCAGCATGCGTGAAAACGCGCTGCGGCGCGCATTTTTGGAAGAGGGATTTCGCTTGCAAGCGCCTTTGGGCGCGCTGCAGCGCGCGGGGCAGGTGTTTGGGCGCGCTGCAGCGTGCGGGTACACTTTTGGGCGCGCGGGCGCGCGCCTGGGTGTGGGGTGCGCCTGGTGGCCAGGGCACGAGCGCGCAGGGGGCCAAGGTGCGGGCGCGCGCCCCATTCTGACTTGGCTTTCCTTTGTGCGCTGTAGCCCGCTTTCTTGCATTCCAAAGCATCCTCTTTTGTGCCTTAAAATCCTCTTTCGCCTCCTCTTGCCATTGATTCACAAGTTGGGTAAATATTCTTCTTTTCTTCATGCAAAATCATCGTAGTTCGCATTTATTTCTAATTCCTATAAAAAGCATACAAAAGACATTAAACTAACAATAATGCTTGAAAACTTACAAATATTCAAGCTTAAAAGTACTTGATTTGTTGGTAGAAATACCCCTCATCAGCCATACTCTACCCATTGCCTCTCAAAATTTTCTCTCACTCTCCTAACCTTAAGCCACTAGCAACCAATAGAAAAAGAAGAAGAAGACCAAAGTGTTCTAGGAGGAGTCTAGTCAAGTATTTCTCCATGGGTATAAACTCTAAACCCTCTCTTTCTTATGTTCTAGCAAAGTTTGAGATTTAGAAATATTCTTCTCAAATTTTCTTATACGCTTCTAATTCCAAGCCATTAACAAATCTTAGAGGAAGAAGAAGGTGATCAAGTGTTCTAGGAGGAGCCTAACCAAGGATTTTCTTCAAGGGTATAAATTCTAAACCTTTCTCCTCTATTTTCCTACCAAAACTTAAGTTGTGGATCAAGGATGTAATTTCTGGTTCTTGAGGAAATAAGTTGTAATAAGGGTGTGTGAGTTTTATGTTGGTTTTGTGTGTTTTGAGGTTAGTTTGATTAGTATTATGTGGTGTGTTTAGGTTTGGTTTAAGTTTGCTTATTTTGGGTTGGAGGAAAAATTTTCCGGTTACTTTGAACGCGAAAATGAGGACCTTAGAATGAGATTTTTCAGCATTTCTTAATATAAACTTATAGTTCTCGATGTTTTGAACGTTTTTCTGTGACTGTGACAAAACTCAATTTTAAATCTAAAAGCGAGTTTAATGCCATTTTGTAAAAACGGTTAAGGTTGTGCAACATAGTTTCAAAAAAAAAAAAAAAAAAAAAGACCAAAGTTTTTTAACAAAACGACTTTAGACGCTGAATTTGAGTTTTCTCTAAAAATGATAATTTTAGATCTCGATGAGATGAAGAATTGTCGCGAAGAATAGATTTTTGAAATCCGACTCTAAGATGGAGTAAAATGCAGATTTCAGAAACTACACAGTTTTAACTAAACAAAACTAACACAATGTGGTTTTTAACAAAAAGGTTATCAAAGAACCCGAGATGTGATTTCAATAAAATACTATGGTGTTAAAAACCTCATTTTAATAGAAATATTCGTAAAGAAAGCTTTCAAGAAAAATGATTTCTTATAAGAACTTAATGGTTTATCGAGAAAATCATCCCGACGGGTACCTACGAGCTCAATACGTTAGGTCCTTAGAATTTCAAAGATTTGATGTGGGTCTAACGCCCGCATTAATTCAAGAGACCCCATGAGTTTAAATTTTAACGGCCTAAGAGTTAGAATGCCGTGAATAAGTTTCTAGGCCGAATTGGGCCTTAATATCATAACAAGTCCCATGAGGTAGATTATGGAGAATAAGTCACTAGATTGGGTAATCAATTTTCAATCTAGGCAAATAGATGACAAGGGCAATTAAAGGAAATAAGATTTTGAAGATTTAATAAATTGATCTTTATAGTAAATTATCCTTCAGTAAAGGAGAGGGATACATGTCTTAAGGAAAGGGTTAGATTCCCTTCATAAGTTGCTAAAATAGAATAGCAAACGACAGTTAATCTCACACTCTTAATGGGTGTTCATTTTCAGAAGTAAGCAAGTAAGAGAGTACGTTGTTTGGCGAAAAGCGAATTCCAGCTCTGTAAAATCAGGTAAGTAGGAATCTCGCCTACATTATGAATAGATTTTAAAGAAAAAGTTACACATGTTATATATGCACGTTTATGCTTTATATATTGTATGCGATGCCATGTCATACTGCATACATCCTAATAAGTCAAGAGGAACTTATAAGAATAATGTCAGTTGAGTGCCGTGCTAGCCTCTGAGAGGAAGGTAACTCAGGCTTTGCAAGGGAGAATATATATATATATATATGTCCTTTGAGAGGGAGGCATTCAGTTCAGTTATAATCATGGAGTCGTTAGGGACCTTACAAACCCTCACGTCCCGATGACTGCGCGCAAGTGGTACGAGCACTCGGGCCCATAAGTAAGTAAGATAAGATATGACAATACGAATTTAATAAGACATGATCATAATTAAGCATAATTAGCTCATGCATATTTATTCATGTGAACTTATAATTATTTTGCGAGAGTTAGTTCCTACTTGCTAAGCGAAAGCTCATCATAGAATATTTATACTGTAGGTAAGCAACCTGCATATAATACTTGATGGACTGACGGCAAATGGACAAACGATGTGGAGATCGGGGAATGGATACCGCTCATAAATATTTCTGCAATCAGTTTTACGTTATAAATAGTTTTGCTAATTATGATTCTAAAACTATATGTTAAATGGCTTTGTGGATTATGATCAGATAATAAGAATTTCATAAGACATGATCATAATTAAGCATAATTGGCTCATGCATATTTATTCATGTGAACTTACAATTATTTTGCGAGAGATAGTTCCTACTTGCTAAGCGAAAGCTCATCATAGAATATTTATACTGTAGGTAAGCAACCTGCATATAATACTTGATGGACTGACGGCGAATGGACAAACGATATGGAGATCGGGGAATGGATACAGCTCGTAAATATTTCCGCAATCAGTTTTACGTTATAAATAGTTTTGCTAATTATGATTCTAAAACTATATGTTAAATGGTTTTGTGGATTATGGCTGTTAGTAAGCAAGACTTACAGAGTAAGTATACACATATAGATATATCTATATGCTTTGAGAAACAGATATGTTAAGGTTTGAATATTTTGATCAAGAAAGCAATTCGTTACATATGTCTACTATAAGACTTAAAAAAAAATGTTCCGCAAATTTTAAGAAATTACAGTAAGTACAAGTTAAAATTCAGCAACAGTGTCGGCCACTGAGGAGGTCGTCACAGTTAGGGACCAAACCAGGAATGGTTTCCTGATTTTGCAGCTGTCATTATGTGTATCTATTCACCTATCTTATCTCTCGTGTACTCTATTATAAATAGGCATTCTTGTTGTAACTTCAAAAACAGAAAAGTAATGCAAAGTTGAATTGCAATTTGATTAACGCCC
Organism: Morus notabilis; assembly: GCF_000414095.1. Lineage (NCBI taxonomy): Eukaryota > Viridiplantae > Streptophyta > Magnoliopsida > Rosales > Moraceae > Morus > Morus notabilis. The sequence goes on from NW_010387636.1 coordinate 42,642, forward strand.
AAAAGTGATATTCACAAGCGGTCAATTGTAGCACAGAAGGGCGGTCGTATCCACAGAGAGATAACAAAATAACAAGAAAGACTAACAGAATAAGAGCGTTAGAGAAAAGTGAATTAAAGAAAAAGAATAGTTTTTGAGATTTTGTTGCAAATAAAATAGAAATGAGAGAATTTGTATGAAGAAAATTCAATAATAAAAACGGTAAGGTGTCGAGAATCCCTAATGTTTCGTTCACCAATCCAAGTTTTGATTCACAATATTAAATAACCGAATAAATTAAATCTGTATGTTGACTCCAGAAATATTATTATTACAAGTTATCTAAAATCGACAATATATCAATCTGACAATATTGCAGTAAAAGACAATTTGTAAAATAATTTGAATAACAAAACATTGCATGACAGAATTACATAAGAAAAGCGTGACTGAACTTATATAAAAATTGACACACAATATTTTGAAAAGTAATAGAAAAATAGATGAGATTTAATTCATTCAGATGTTGAAGTTTACAGAATAAGGAATCAAAACCCCGAATTGGGTCACTCAACAGAAGTTCATCTCTAACCTCACCAAGAAAACTTTAGCCTATCTTGCAAAACATTCTCACAAGTTCTAGAGAGAAAATATGAGACT
>NW_010387636.1:52381-53414 GCF_000414095.1 Morus notabilis
TGGAGGGAACGCGCCAGCTGAGGCACGGGCGTGCTGGGGACGCGCGCGAGATGGAGTGGGGAAGGCAGGCGAGCTGGGACCCACGGGAAAATCGGCTTGTGGGTTTGGCGACCGGCGGCCTTTTTCTCTTTTTGTGCTCGGCTCTTCTCTCTTTTTGGCTTGTGCGGCTTAGCTTACGCGGCTTGGCTCCGGGTAGTTGAAAACATGGCTTTCATGGCTTATTTTTGTGTAGCTTTTTACACTGCTTTTTATCTGTAAATAATTAAGCAAAAACTAGACAAATTCCAATTAAAAATATTATGAATAAAAATAATAGATTTGTTTAATTAAAGCTTAAATATTTTAATATTATATAAATCAAAAGCAATATTTATGGTGCATTTTCATGCACTAATCACAATTCGTTCTAAAAATTCTCTTGGTATCAGAGCCTCACGAGAGATCAACCATATGGCTGTTAGCGTTTATGCCCTTAGGAATAAATGTAACAAAATTCTTTGAGACATTTTGACTATTAATAAAGATTTATTTATTTCATATATCTATGTATTGTCCTCTTTATGTTCATAATAGTTGAATGTATGATAAGCAAACTGAAAGTCTGAGACTGTCATTCTAAATCTTTAGGTCATGCATATAATGTGAAGAACATGCAGAAGATAAGAATCTAAAGATGATAGTCTAAATTTTATGATCCACAATCGAGGGAATAAAGTTGGGCGCTTAATTCATGTTAAGATTGTGATGTTGTCTACTTCCTAACGGAGACGGCTTATCTTGGTTGTCGGAGGTGAGACTCCATGGGTGGAGACATTGATATAGTTTCTTATGGTGAAATCTATATTGGATCGGACTAAAGTTGAATTATTTTAATTAATAATTCTGTTTGAATAAAACAATTCACTTTTGACGAATTATATGTTGTCATCTTAATCCTGAGATGGATGATGAACCCGTATGCTTGACTTGTATCCTTTGATGTACTAAAGGGAGACATCCTAACATTATGTAAAGGTACGCTTGCCGGTACATT
>NW_010387636.1:53520-112655 GCF_000414095.1 Morus notabilis
AACATAAGATAAATGTAATCGGGAAGGTAAAACGGAACTTGACCTTAAGTCGATTATGGATATCCTATGGGGATGATACACTATTATATTGAGTCATGGACTAGAGCTAATCAGAGCTTTGTAAATACGCTATATAAATCGAGAGTGCAGCTCTAGGCTTTTAGTGGAATAGCGCTAGAGTTTTATAATCATGAGACGGACTTGTTGGTTTACAAGTAGCGTTGTGATTATAGGAGCTTGATTTATATATTTCCATCGGGTCCCTTTGCTAGCTCATATAATTTCCTGTAACGATACGGCGTATTTCCTACATATTGGTAACTTGTGTTATTTCCGTAAAAGACGTTCAAAGTTAATATGAGAATGGTTAATTCATGAGTGATTTATTGGGTGAATTAATTGATAAATTAATTCTAGATAAATTGGTTAAATTATTGTTTTAAGAGTTGTTTAATATGTGAAGACTATTATATGATTGTTTTGATCAGGCAATTTCTCTATTGGGTTGCTTGAATCAAAATTGAGGCTCTATACAAGTTTCCCATGTTGAAAAACTAGGTAAACAACTTTCATCAGTGCAGACAGGTCGACCGGTAAGGTAGACCGGTCCGGTCGACCGGTTCGTGAAGGACAGGTCGACCGGTGAGTTATAACGTCTCTGTCACCGGTCGACCGGTTGTAACGTAAAATGCATGCTGATGTGGCAAAATCGACTCTGAATGCGATTAAGACTTTGGGAAACCTAATTATTACGGAAGTATGACTTCCTAAACACTATAAATAGCCTATTAAGTCACATTACTCATAGATCACTTGAGAGACTTTTCTGGAGGCTATTGATAAAAGATTCCTGAGAGGAAAAATTGTTTAATTCTCAAGAATAATTTTTTTTTGGCTCTCTTGTGATTGGAAGGAGATCAAGAATACCAAGAGGAGATTGAACGACGTGTGCCCACCCGCACTCCGATCGTGGAAACGAGAATAGCAAAGAAGACCAGTTGGTTGAGGCTCTTCCAATTGTTGTTTGGAATGCTTTGATCTATCAGACGTGCAGTTTCCTAAATCTTAAAAGGTATGATTTAAATCTTTAGTATTTATATTATATAGCATCATGAACATGTTCTTGGTTGGCTTTGACGTTGATTAAATTTTTAAAATTCCGCTGCGCACTCGATGCCATTATTTTCCAACAATGGCCTCTTCTGCCATTGTCAATAAAAACACCTATGAACCTGAACTTCCTATTCAAGTTCTTCATCAATGTTCCATATAATATTAAAATATTTAAGCTTTAATTAAACAATTTCATTATTTTTATTCATAATATTTTTAATTAGAATTTATTTAGTTTTTGCTTAATTATTTACAGATGAAAGCAGTGTAAAAAGCCACACAAGAAAAATTAATGAAAGCCATATTCTCAGCCGTTTAAGCCCATTGAGCCGCGTCAGCCCATTGAGCCATTTAAGCCACCTTGCCAAGCCACCTCATCAGCGCCATCGCCCCACTAGTCATCGTAGAAATCCGTGCCCGTTTCTTCTAGCCATCTCGCGCCTCGCGCGTCAGCAGCACGCAGCCTCTCAAAGCATGCGTTCGTTCTCCGCGCTGTCTCCGGCGCGTCCAACCCTCAGAAGCGTGGGTCCCGCGTGTCAGCGTGCCAGCCCTGCATCCATTTCGCGTGCGCCAGCTGTCCTCGCGACAGCCTTCTGCTAGCACACGCCAGCCACTCTAAGTGTGACATGTGGCAAATTAATTCTGATCAACCAACCCCATAGCAACATGTGTCCACTGAGTGTAGAGGCCGAATTTCTCCTTCCAAATCCGAGTAAATTGGCCAGATTTCTTCCCCAAACTTCATATATGATTTCTCCAAATTTATGTGTAATTTTATTCTGTTTCCTTTTCTTTTGTAATTTTCTAGTTTTACAATTTATTTCCTTATTTGACAGGCAACCTCTGAACACTATAAATAGAGAGGTTGGCCTAAGGTTTTTGAGGCTTTTAATATTCATTTTTCTGTCGTCTTGTTGTCAGTCTCATATTTTCTCTCTAGAACTTGTGAGAATGTTTTGCAAGATAGGCTAGAGTTCTCTTGGTGAGGTTAGAGATGAACTTCTATTGAGTGACCCAATTCAGGGATTTGATTCCTTGTGCTGTAAAGTTCAATATCTGAATGAATTAAGTCTCATCTATCTTTCATTTATTTTTTAAAATATTGTATGCCAATTTTTATATAAGTTCAGTCACGCTTTTCTTATGTAATTATGTCATGCATTGTTTTGTTATTCAAATTATTTTATAAATTGTCTTTTACTGCAATATTGTCAAATTGATATATTGTCGATTTTAGATAACTTGTAATGATAATATTTCTGGAGTCAATATAGAGATTTAATTTATTCAATTTTTTTTATTTTGTGAATCAATACTTGAATTGGTGAACGAAACATTAGGGATTCTCGACACCTTACCATTTTTACTACTAAATTTCTCCACATAAATTTCCTCCTTTTTATTTTATTTCCAACAAAATCTCAAAAACTCTTCTTTTTCTTTAATTCACTTGTTATTTATCTTTCTATTACGCTTTTATTCTGTTAATCTTTCTTGTTTATTTGTTACCTCTCTGTGGATACGACCGCCCTTCTGTGCTACAATTGACCGCTTGTGACCATCACTTTTGGGCATTAATCATCATGTATTAATTTTAGAATGTAAAATATAAAAAAATATCAATTTTTGACCCATCACAGCCCCTGGGCGACCCAATTCGCGGGCTGGGGGCTTCTTGGCAGCGATTTCGATTTTAATAATTTGACTCCATTTTTTGTAGGCGTGCTGAGAAAAATGTAAGGATCTTGTCTGCAAAATTTTAGAATGCTTTGACGTCATTTTTATTTTATTTTATTTTTTAAATATGAAAAATAGAGAAAATCATAAAAATTAGAATATTCATAAAAAAATGGTGACGCTTGTTGCATTAATTCCTAGAAATCATGAATTAATTTTATAATATAGAATATAAATAAAATATCAATATTTGATCCATCTCGGCCCCTCAGCGACCTAGGGGGCTTTTTGGCAGTGTTTTCTTTTTTCATAATTTGATGTCATTTTTTACACTCATGCTCATAATAATGTAAGGATCGTGTATGTACAAATTTAGAACTTTTTGTCGTCGTCTTTATTTATTTTGTTTTTCAAAGACCAAAAATAGAGAAAATCATAAAAAATAGATTTTTTTGTTGTTTGTTCAAACCGACGTCATTTTTCTCATCAGCAGAAAAATGACATATCGTTTCACACTTGAAAGTATTTTTTTCATTTTTGTCAAAACGATGACATTTTGTAGCATTAGAAAAATGACATGTCGTTTTGACGTTGAAAGTTTTTTGTCTTTTTTAATACGACGTTGTTTTGACGCATCAAGAAAATGACATGTCATTTTTTTTGTGAAATTTTTTGTCAAAACGACATGCCGTTTTGTAGGTGTTTTGTTTTCATTTTTTTTGTCAAAACGACATGTCATTTTCTAGGTGACATTTTTGTGGTTTTATGAAAAAATGACATGTCGTTCCGTTTTTAAAAGTTTTTTGCTATTTTTGTCAAAACGATGTCGTTTTGAGTCATCAGTAAAAAATGGCATGTCATTTTACACCTGAAAGATTTCTAACTTTTTTACAAAACGACGTCATTTTACCGGATCAGAAAAATGACATTTCGTTTTGTTTGTAGAATTTTTTATCGTTCTTGACAAAACGACATGTCGTTTTGATGCATCAAAAAACCAACATGCGTTTTGTTTGTAAAAGTTTTTCCTCTTTTTGTCAAAACGACATGTCATTTTGTTTGTGAATGTTTTTTTGTCGTTTTGTCTCTTTTTTGTAGGCACACTCAGAAAAATGTAAGGATCGTGTCTGAAAAATTTTATTTAGGTTATGCATTCTCAAATATAATCTTCATCAAAAAATGGTACCGCTTGTTGCATTAATTTCTAAAAATCATGTATTAATTTTATAATATAAAACATAAATAAAAATATCAATTTTTTACCCATCCCGGCCCCTCGGTGAACCACTGCATGAGCGGGGGGCTTTTTGACATCGTTTTCTTTCCCTTTTCTATTTTTTCAGGCTATTTTTTTGCAGGCATGGCCAAAAAAAGTAAGGATTGTGTCTGCAAAATGTCAAAATTTTTGACGTCATTTTTATCTTATTTTATTTTTCAAAGACGAAAAATAGAGGAAATCATAAAAAATTAGAATATTCATCAAATAATGGTGCCGCTTATTGTATTAATTCCTAAAAATTGTGTATTAATTTTATAATGTGAAACATATATAAAAATCTAAAGTTTTGACCTACCCCAACCCCTAGTCACCCCACAACGCAGGCCAGAGTCTTTTACAAACCGTTTTACTTTTTTTTTTTCATTTTTGAGGAATTTTTTTGGAGGCATGCCCAGAAAAATGTAAGGATCGTGTCTGGAAAAGTTTATAATTTTTTGAAGTCGTTTTTATTTTTCAAATATAAAAAATAAAGAAAATCATTAAAAATAAAATATTTTTCAAAAAATGGTGCCGCTCGTTGACCCATCCTGAGCCATGGGCGCCCCACTACGCGGGTCAGGGGCTTTTTTTTTACAGTGTTTTACTTTTTTGTCATTTTTTCAAGCCATTTTTCGCCAGCGTGCCCAGGAAAATGAAAGGATCGTGTCTGCAAAATTTAATAATTTTTTGACGCCGTTTTTATTTTCTTTTATTTTTCAAATACGTAAAATAAAGAAAATCATAAAAAAATAGAATATTCATCAAAAAATGGTGCCGTTTGTTGCATTAATTCCTAAAAATCGTATATTAATTTTAGAGTGCAAATCATAAATAAAAATGTAAATTTTTAACCTATCCCGGCCCCTGGTCACCCCACTACGAGGGGCAGGGGCTTTTATACAACCTTTTTCTTTTTATTTTTCATTTTTGAGGCATTCTTTTGCAGCCATGCCCAGAAAAATGTAAAAATCGTGGCTGCAAAATTTTATAATTTCATGACGTCATTTTTTTATTTTATTTTTCAAATACAGAAAATAAAAAAAATCATAAAAAATAAAATATTCATCAAAAATTGGTGCTGCTTGTTGCATTAATTCCTAAAAATGGTATATTAATTTTAGAAATCAAAACATAAATAAAAATGTAAATTTTTTACTCATTCCGGCCCTTGGGCGCCCCACTACGCGGGCCGGGGGCGTTTTGACAGTGTTTTACTTTTTTTTTTGTCTTTTTTTGAAGGCGAGCCCAGAAAAATGTATGGATCGTATCTATAAAATTTTAGAATTTTTTTACGTCGTTTTTATTTTATTTTATTTTTCAATAACAAAAAAAAAAAGAAAATCATAAAAAAATAGAATATTCATCAAAAAATGGTGCCGCTTATTGCATTAATTCCTACAAATCGTATAATAATTCGTTTTGTTTATTATATTTTATTTTATTTTTCAAAGGCAAAAAATATAAAAAATCATGAAAAATAGAATATTCATCGAAAAATGGTGCTGCTTATTGCATTAATTCTTAAAAATCGTGTATTAGTTTTAGAATGCAAAAGATAAATAAAAATGTAAATTTTTAACACATCTTAGCCTCTCAGCACCCCACTAGGACTTTTTGGCAGCATTTTCTTTTTTCATAATTTGATGCAATTTTTTGTACTCATGCTCAGAATAACGTAAGAATCGTGTCTGTAAAATTTCAGAACTTTTTGATGTCATTTTTATTTTATTTTATTTTTCAAAGACGAAAAATAGGGAAAATCATAAAAAATAAAATATTCATCAAACAATGGTGCCACTTGTTGCATTAATTCCTAAAAATCATGTATTAATTTTAGAATGTGAAACATAAATAAAATGTGAATTTTTGACCGATCCCGGCAACTTGGCACCCCACTGCGCGGGCTGGGGGCTTTTTGGCAGCGTTTTCTTTTTTCATAATTCTATTCCATTTTTTGCAGGCATGCTCAGACTAATGTAAGGATCGTGTCTACAAAATTTCAAAACTTTTTAACGTCGTTTTTATTTTATTTTATTTTTCAAAGATGAAAAATAGCAAAAAACATAAAAAGGGTATAAATGTTACTCACCCATCACAAGGAGATTCTATAACTCGATGGATGTTACCTTCCTTGAGGAACAACCCTACTACCCAAAAACTAACGTTGAGGGGGAGAGTGCGTCAAAAGAACATCAGTTTTGGGACATCATTGAAACTCAACCCTATCATGACCTTCGTGTTCTTGATCCAAATCCAATCACCCAGTCTCTCGAGTCTCTTGTGGAAGTCCTTTTTAAGAATCCACCTCAAGAGTTACTAAACAAATTTTCATCACACCATTCTCTTGCTAAAAATAGTGAGCTCCGTGTTTATTCCAGAAAGAAATGGCATCTAAAGGAGATAGAACAACACGCACTCCCTCAGCAAGTCTAAGAGTCGGAACCAACTCCAAGTCCTTCAAAAGTAACTCCCAACCTGACTCTTCCATTCTTGAGCTGCATGATAATCAGCCCATTGCCGTAAGAAAAAGGAGTGAGATCCTGCACAAATCATCTTGTTTATAACTTGTTGTCTTACAAAAGATTATCTCCAGAATATCGTGCTTTTGTCTCCAATCTTGACAAGATACAAGTTCCCAACAACATTCATGAAGCCATTGAGATACCACATTGGAAGGCAGCTATTATGGAAGAAGTTTGGGCCTTAGAAAAGAACAATACATGGAGATAGTTGACTTGCCACAAGGAAAACGACCCGTGGCCTGCAAATAGATATTCACGATAAAACACAAGTCAAATGGAAGTGTGGAACTATTCAAAGCCCGACTAGTTGCAAAGGGATTCACGCAATCTTATGGCATTGATTACCAGGAAACATTTGCTCCGGTTGCTAAACTCAACACTGTAAGAGTTCTTCTATCCCTTGCAGCTAACCTAGGCTGCCCACTATTCCGGCTTGATGTCAAGAATGCCTTCCTCAATGGTGACCTCGGAGAAGAAGTATACATGGAGATTCCTCCTGGTCTCACAACTCAAGCAACAAATAATAAAGTCTGCAAACTCAAGAAGTCATTGTATGGACTAAAACAGTCACTTCGAGCTTGGTTCAACCGATTTTCTAAGGCCGTAAAGAGATTTGGGTACGCACAGTGTCAGGCGGATCATACTCTTTTTATCAAGCGATCAGGAAGATGGGAGTCATCCATTCTAATTGTCTACGTCGATGACATTGACCTTACAGGAGATTTCTTAGAAGAAATGAAAAGGCTGAAGAACTTCCTTGCAAAAGAGTTCGAGATCAATGACCTAGGAACCCTCAAATACTTCCTAGGAATGGAAGTGGCTCGAACAAAAGACGGAATATCGGTCTCTCAGCGAAAATATGTCCTAGATCTCCTAAAAGAAACTGTAAAGCTCGGATGCAAGTCTGCAGATACACCTATGGATCGAAACACTAAATTAGGACTTAGGGAGAATGATACACCAGTTGACAAGGGAAGATATCAGAGACTCGTCGGGAAACTCATCTACCTCTTACACACTAGGCCTGACATTGGTTTTTCAGTGAGTGTTGTGAGCCAGTTTATGAATAATCCCATGAAAAAGCATATGACGGCTGTTTATCGAATTCTGAGGTATCTCAAGATGACTCATGGTAAACACTTGTACTTTAAGAAGAACACAAACAAGAGAATAGAAATCTTTACTAATGTAGACTGGGCAGGCTCAGTTATTGATCGAAGATCCACATCAAGGTATTGCACCTTCATATGGGGAAACCTTGTCACTTCGAGAAGTAAGAAACATACAGTGGTTTCAAGAAGTAGTGTAGAAGCTGAGTTCAGAGCTATGACACAAGGAATTTACGAAGGAATGTGGCTTAAGAGACTCTTGAAGGAACTCAAAATCCTATATGAAGAGCCTTTACAAATGTTCTGTGACAATCAAGCTGCAAAACGACTTGTCATTTTTATTGATGCATCAAAATGGCATGGCGTTTTGTCAAGAATGACAAAAAATCTACAAACAAAACGACATGTCATTTTTCTGATCCGGTAAAATGACGTCGTTTTGTAAAAAAGACAAAAAATTTCAGCATCAAAATGACATGTCGTTTTAAACTAATGACTCAAAATGATGTCGTTTTGTAAAAAAGACAAAAAACTTTCAATAGCAAAATGACATGTCATTTTTTACTGATGACTCAAAACGACGTCGTTTTGACAAAAACAACAAAAAACTTTCAAAAACGGAACGACATGTCATTTTTTTCATAAAACCACGAAAAGGTGTCACCTACAAAACGACATGTCATTTTGACAAAAAACCAAAACAAAACACCTTCAAAACAATATTTCGTTTTGACAAAAAATTTCACAAAAAAAGATATGTCGTTTATTGATGCGTCAAAACGCCGTTGTTTTAAAAAAGACAAAACTTTCAGCATCAAAACTACATGTCATTTTTCTGATGCTACAAAACGACGTCGTTTTGATAAAAAGAAAAAATTGTTTCAAGAGCAAAACAATGTCATTTTTCTGCTGATGAGAAAAACGATGTCGTTTTGACAAAACGATAAAAAGTTCTATTTTTTTATGATTTTCTCTATTTTTCGTCTTTGAAAAATAAAATAAAATAAAAACGACGTCAAAACATTCTAAAATGTTGCAGACAAGATCCTTACATTTTTTCATCTTTGAAAAATAAAATAAAATAAAAATGACGTCAAAACATTCTAAAATTTTACAGACAAGATCCTTACATTTTTATGATCATGTCTACAAAAAATGGCCTCAAATTATAAAAAAAAAAAAACGCTACTAAAAAACTCCCCGCTCATGCAATGGGTCGCTGAGGGCCAGCATGGGTCAAAAATTGATATTTTTATTTATGTTTTATATTATCCTGATCAGCAAGACATTAACCTAAAAGAATCCATATAATACGCATTCACCGAATGAAAAGAATTCGAGGAAAAGGGGATTTGCTTACAAGAAACATAAGACGATCTCCCACTTTTGTCGTCATTATCAGCTTCTTCTTTTTTTATTTTTTATTTTTTTATATTTTTATTATCAATTATCCGCTTAATTCCGAGCTTTATTCTTTGGTCTCAGTTTGTAAACCAGCAAGCATATTGTTTTCCCCTTCTTTATCCTTTGATTCTGCTTGAGCACTATTCTTTTCATCCCCTTTCTTTGCAGCTTCAGCTTCTTCTTTTTGTTTTTTAGCCTTGGCTTCCTCGTTTTCCCTCTTTTTCACTTTGAGGAATTCAATTAGACCTTGTAGTGCAATGTCAGGGTCGTCGTTCTTTACCAACTCCTCAGCAATTTCTGCAGGGGTAACTTCTGTGGAATGAACTCGTTGCTCGATTTCAGCAAACAGCAAGTGGTCTTTGATGCCAAGGTAATTGGACGCTAGAAGTCTGAATCCGCATGGTGTGCAGTAGGACATGTGGACATGAACATCCATTCGACCTGGGCGGAGCAGTGCTGGGTCGAGCTTTTCTTTGTGATTGGTGGTGAAGATTATGATCCGCTCGTCGCCGCAGCTTGACCATAGCCCATCGACAAAATTCAGCAAGCCAGACAGTGTCAGCTGCGGTAGCATTACATAGAGATAGGAAAAAAGCCAGAAAGTAGCACTCATATGAGATAAGGTTTTAATTGTATGAAAACTAATTAATACTAACATTCTCAAAGCCAGTTACCATCTATCAGATGCCATCAAGGGATATAAAGAAAGAAAAGGTGAAGTAAGTCTTGTATTGAACGCAATTGTAGATTCAGGCGACATGAGTTTAGAACAAAATTGAGAGGACCACATGGGCAAAAAGCATTCCATTCATCAAATGCTTGGCACTTGCAGAGTGGTCCTCTGAATGGGCAATTAATTGATTAAATCTGTATGCTTCCCATATGTCGGCAAATAAAAATGCAGATGCATAGTAGGAAACATCAACTAAAACCGACCACATTCTGTGGATATATTGAAGGTGTACAAAGTGTTGAGCAAATCGTACTCCATAAAATAAACAACAACTAGAGAATACTGTCCCAAGTGGAGCACCAAAAATTAGACTCATGTAGACTGAGAATTCAAAAAGAACTGTAACACTGGCCACAAAGAGAAGACAAAAAAATTGGACAGAGTGAATACAAAACAAACCACCCTTTTTTCGGTAGAACCAAAAAACTAAAACTACTAATAGTTCCATTTTTTTCAACCGTTTTTAGCTGTCAGTTATATATCAGAATCTTTTTATTCTGCGTATCTTTTCAATCTCTTCTGATTTTGATCAAGATTTAACGATAAGAAAATAAACCTTATACGTAAAGCTTTCAACATGCTTTGGATATAAAACAACTACTACGTGTCACAAACATGCTTTTCATGGTTTCTTTCTTAACCAGATATACTAAATTGACAGAACAGTGGAAATTAGATTTTGGAAAACAACACTGGACTCTATGAAAAAGTATAAAGCAAATTAAAGACGAACAAAATTCCGAATAATCTATAGACATCCACAAGCTAGATAATGACACCTCCATAACAAGAAAAATAGCAAAACGGAGAAAAACAGGAACAGAAAACATAAAAAGCTATACAAGATGAACAAAGAATAGAAGGAACCAAAAAAAAAAAAAAAAAAAAAAAATCTAACCTGATTCGCTCTGTTTCCATTGAAATCGACACCGGACTTATCTGCATTCTTATTACGGTCATGGAAGTCAACCGTGCAATCAATATCCTCCACGACCAGTATGGACCGGTTCGCCATGGCAATGAGCAGCTTCTTAAGATCCGTATTTGCCCTAAGCTCAGTGAGCTCCAAATCATAAACATCAAAATTCAAGTAATTCGCCATTGCCGCGATCAAGCTCGTTTTCCCCGTTCCAGGAGGTCCGTACAGCAAGTATCCTCTCTTCCAAGCCTTCCCGACCTTCCTGTAATAGTCTCTCCTCCTCATGAACCTCTCCAGATCTTCAAGGATGAAGTTCTTGATCTCCGTGTCCAGAGCAAGAGTTTCGAACGTTGCGGGATGGTCGAGATTCGTCGAAATCCACGCATCTGCTATGTTGTAGAGTCCCTCAGGATCCACAGTGAAGATCTTCAAGGTCTTCTTCTCTTGCTTCGCGGATTTCGATTCCCTCATGATTTGGGGCAAATACGATTTCAGGACCATGTCTACGTATTTCTTGTTGAAACTGAGCTCGAACGATCGGACCTCCTTTCGGAGCGTGGAATTGAGGTCTCTAGGATTGTAGAACCCGTTAGCATTGCTCTCGACCTGTCTGCAAACCAAAATCCACCTAAATTTGACTCCATTAAAGACGTCGACGATCGTCTCGTTTTTCTCCACGGTGATTGTGAAGTTGTGCTCCTTCTCAGGCTTACTCACCTTAAGCCTCTGCGTCGATGGCGAGATTTTGCCTCCCAAATAAGTCTCCGCCGCCTCGTAGATTTGGTTGTTAACGAGTCCGTCGAATTCTTCGATCACCATTGTCATCTGAGACGAGAAGCGACTGAACAACTTCCTGATTCCCGAGAACAAAAGTTCTTGGAATTCGTAGGGCAAATAATCTTGCACAATCGAACGAGCCACCATCGCCGTGGCGGCGACCGAGGCCGCCGTGGTCAGAACCGTCTTTGCAGTCGCAAGATTCGTTGCAAAATCCGAAGACAAAGCCATTGATTTTCTATAAAAGTTTCAGAAACTTGTCACTGACGTTTCTCCGAGTTCTTAAGGGTTATTATAAGGAAAAATGGGATTGACTTCGGAGACTTGGAAAAACCTGTGAGAAAATTCCTCGCAAGGACATGGAAGCTCACCCAGGAGCTTCCGAGTTCAAAGAGTCTTCGTCTTCGTCTTCTTGTTCGTTGAAAATGGAGATTATTCAATCCTTAAAACTCGTCAACATTTCGGAATCGTTGCAATTATATAGTAGAAGTCAAACAAATTGTAGGAAAGTAATGTATTGTTTATTTATTGCGTAAAAGAAGGAATTATTTACACCATAGTCTAGGATCCAGAGTCTTCTGCTTCGAGGTTTGAAGCACTAAAAAAGGACGAAGAAAATTCTATTGGAAGAGGAAGTCGACTGACTACAGACGACTTTTGGTGAATTCAAACTGTCTACTAATAGAAAGTTTAATCTCACACATGTAAGTACACTTTTTATTAATGCTGATACTTACTTAACACTAATAGTATTTTTAAGCATTTTTCATTTAAATAAGACGGATAGAATAGGCTCCCGTGGACCATAAAAAAAAAAAAGCTTTCATTGGCCTTATTAATGCCATTTTTCTTTTTAAAACTCAAATTACAATTCAAATTTTTTTATTACAATATTTTTTCTCATAAAAATTAAAAAAAAATTATTGTGAGCCATATAAATACTTTTTTCCTACTATAAGATATTGTATTTATCTTATATTTTACATTAATTATTTGAAAACTTATTCTCTAAAAATGATTTTTTGCTAGGAAACTTTTATTTTTATTTTTATTTTTAATGTCAGGTGATGGATCTTGGTTGATGCTTTAGCATTGAATAAGAAGATTTCTCTTGTATTAGTTTTCATTGCGGTTAGTTTGTTGGTTTATGACTTAATGTATTTAAACTTATTTTGCATTTTTTAAAATTTTATTTTGACGTAAATTCATGACTGACAATTGTGGAACTATATGAGACCAATACGTGATGAATTTTACCTTTTCTTCATAAATTTCTTCTTTTTAGTTAAATTGTTAGCTTTATTTATTTTTTATTTTGTATAATGTTCAACCAGATTAACTCACTCTTTTAACTTTGAGTTGATTTAGTAGATTAAATTTGGATTTAAAAGTCTCAAAAATCCACCCAAACAATTCAAGTGTTCACTCATAACCGGAAATCTCTCCCTAGCGGTCAGGGATCTACTAGATTTACCCTATATCCGAGTTTATTGTATTTATTCCTATATATAGGATTAAATATCTAGTAGGTTAACTTGGGTGAGAAAAAAACCTTAACCTACCTAATTAACTCACTCAAATAAAGCTCACATTCGATTGGGTGGGTTTGGAAAATTACTTATAAAAAAACTAAAACGAATAATTCAACTCAAAGTAAGAAATAAAAGGAAAAAAATTAAAATTCACAACACACTATCCATACCAAGTTAGTTTTAGCCCAATTTCGTAGGTATCAATAAAGCAAATATAAAATTTTAGTTCTCAAAAATATATACATGTATATAAAATTTGAAACATCAACCATACAATTTGATTTAATACATATAAATTTTATTGTATGGGTTGTGTTTATGGCGAATTGCTAAAAATTAAACCTAAACCTACCTAATTACTTAAAAATAAAAAACAACACACTCAAATAAAGATTGGGTTAAGGTGTTCAAATTTTTATAATTTAGTGTTTCAATTGGTTTCTAACTAGTTAAATTGTGCAATGTCATTTAAAAAATTTGAAATACAGTCTAACTAACTTTTCTATATTTTAATGTTTAAATCTATTAAATGACGTGACATAAGACGCTAAAAATTAGACAGTTGATTTGAGTCTTATGAGTTTTTTTTGTTAACCCCCAACTTGTTTTTATCAATATTTATCATTTCTCGAAGAAAGAGGCAAATAACATTTCTTTAAACTTGTTCGAAGTATTTAACATGTTTCAAAATATTTGAACTAAATACTACATTTATTGGTAAATAAATGATTTAATAGAATAAATAAATAATTTATTCCATTAAATAATTTATTTTCTATGGCTAATTAAACTATTTAATTAATATGCTATTTACTGCAATTTTACTAAAAAAAATTTTGGTCACTAACAGCTTATTAATTCCTAGCTCTGTTCTTTGGTCTCAGTGTGTAAACCAGCAAACATATTGTTTTCCCCTTCTTTATCCTTTGATTCTGCTTGAGCACTATTCTTTTCATCCCCTTTCTTTGCAGCTTCAGCTTCTTCTTTTTCTTTTTTAGCCTTGGTTTCCTCGTTTTCTAACTTTTTCACTTTGAGGAATTCAATTAGACCTTGTAGCGCAATGTCAGGGTCGTCGCTCTTTAATAATTCCTCAGCAATTTCTGCAGGGGTAACTTCTGTGGCTTGAACTCGTTGCTCGATTTCCGCGAACAGCGAGTGGTCATTGATGCCAAGGTAGTTAGATGCTAGAACTCTGAATCCGCATGGCGTGCAGTATGACAGGTGGACATGAACATCCATTCGACCCGGCCGGAGCAGTGCTGGGTCGAGCTTTTCTTTGTGATTGGTGGTGAAGATTATGATCCGCTCGTCGCCGCAGCTTGACCACAGCCCGTCGATGAAATTCAAAAAGCCAGACAGTGTCAGCTGTAGCATACGGTAGCACTGGAAAGAGTTAGGAAGAGAACCAGAAAGTAGAACAGGTTTGAATTGCATGGAAATATATATATATATATCTATATATATATATATTTGTATATATATATGATTCTAGATAATTCCAACACTTCCAATGCTAATTCTATCTATCAACGCCATCAACTCAAGTGAAAACAAAAAAAATATGTCTTGTATTAGGGAGTTTCTCCTTGGGATCAGAAAAATATAACTATTAGTAGTTATACTTTTTTCAGTCGTTTTCAAATTTATATCAAAAACTGTTTGTTTCACATATGTTTTGAATCTCATCTGATTTTAATCAGATTTAATAGTCAAAAAATTGATCCTACCGGTAGGACAACCTACCGGAGACAATTTCCCTTATATTAATACCATGAAATTACTTTGTGTGATAAATTTTGATATATTTGTCACGTGCAAAAAGTGTAATAGGCATTTGTATTCCCATTCAGATGCAGCAATGGGCAATTGAATATTGAAGAATGTATGTGATGTTCAGATTTGAGCAAATAAACGAATTAAAACAACTAAAGAACACTCTGTCACAAGTGAAAGACCCAAGTGAAGAGCCAAAACTTAGACCCAATGAGAATGACAATAAAAGGGGGGAAAAACTTAAAATTCTTATCAAGAAGGAGAAGATATTAAATTAATCAGATTGATTAATGAATATAAAATAAACAATTTGTTTTTTTTTTTTTGGTTTCTTTAAGGAATATTTTGAATGAACCTGCTTTAGATACACAAACAATCACTTCGGCACAAAAGAATAAATATGATCAACAGACTGTAAATTGTACAGTGATGTACAAAGAACAAAATAATTCCAATTTTTTTCCCCGGAACTGGATTGAAATTGTACAGTATTTCATGTTTTAGCCATGCAAAGATTTTTATTAGCATCATTTTTATTTAGCCAGCCATGCACAATTTTGGAAGACAACAAAGGACTCTCATCTCTAATGCCTTTCTTCCTCCCTCTCCTTTTTAGCCATTTAAGATAAAACGAAACAGTGCAAAGAAGACAACAAGAGGAAAAAGATAACTATGCACTTCCACACGCAATATATCGAAATCTCCGCAACAGGAAAAATGATAAAACAGAGAAAAACAGGGAAAAAAAAGAACCTGTTTTCTTCTCGGATTATAATAATCTTCAGTGGACTGATCGGCAGCCATATTCCGGTCATGGAAGTCAACCGAGCAGTCGATATCCTCCACAACCAGTATGGACCTGTTCGCCATGGAAATGAGCATCTTCTTAAGATCCGTATTTGCCCTAACCTCAGTGAGCTCCAAATCATACACATCGAAATTCAAGTAATTCGCCATTGCAGCGATCAAGCTCGATTTCCCCGTCCCAGGAGGTCCATACAACAAGCATCCTCTCTTCCAAGCCTTCCCGATCTTCCTGTAATAGTCTTTCCTCTTCACGAACCTCTCGAGATCTTCGAGGATGAAGTTCTTGATCTCTGATTCCAGAGCAAGCGTTTCGAACGTCGCCGGATGGTCGAGGTTCGTCGAAACCCAAGCTTCGGTCATGTTAAAGTGCCTCTCGGTTTCCAGCGTGAAGATCTTCAATGTCTTCTTCTCTTGCTTGGCCAATTTTGATTCCCGCAGAATATGGGGCAAATACGATTTCAGGACCAAGTCTAGGTGTTTCTTGTGGAAACTGAGCTCGAATGATCGGACCTCCGATCGGAGCGTCGAATTGAGGTCTCTAGGATTGTAGAAGTCGCCACGATTGGCCTGGACCTGACTGCAAACCAAAATCCACCTAAATTTGACGCCATTGAAGACGTCGACGATCATTTGTTTCTTTTCCACGGTGACCACGAAGTTGTTCTCTTTCTCAGACTTACTCACCTTGAGCCTCTGCATCGAAGGCGAGATCTTGCCCCCCAAATAGGTCTCCGCCGCCTCGTAGATTTGGTTGTTGACGAGTCCGTCGAATTCATCGATCACCATTGTCGTCTGAGACGAGAAGCCATTGAAGAATTTCCTGATTCCCGATAACAAAAAGTGTTGGAACTCGTACGGTAAGTAATCCTGTATGATCGACCGAGCTACCATCGCCGTCGCGGCGACCGACGCCACCGTCGTCATAACCGTCTTCGCCGTCGCAAGATTCGTCTCCAAAGCCGATGAAGAATCCATTAATTTTCTCTGGAAGCTTGACAGATTTATCGGTGACGTCTTTCAGAGTTCTCGAGTCTTCTTATAAGGAAATTTGGATGTACTTTCTTTAAAAGTTTATTAGAAAATTCCTCGCGACGACATGGAAGCTGACGAAGAAGCTTCCGAGTCAAAAAAGTGGGTCTAAGTCTTCTTTCTCGTTGAAAATTGCGATTATTCCTTTGGTTAATTTGTTGAAAATTCGTCACAATTTCGGAATATTTTAATATAATATAGTAAAAGCAAGTCGAAATTCAGAACGTTGGTATTGTTTATTCGTTGCCTGAAAGAAAGAAGGAATAATTGGCACAGCCTTTTTTAAATGTTTCACACAGTGGATTTGGACACAACCTTTTGGTTTGAACTTCGTAGCTTGAACCTGCAAAGGACGAGGGAAATTTGTTTCGGAAGAAGAAAGGACGACTTTCGGTGGATTCAGAAACGGCAAGTAGGCTTTTGTTGGTCTTTATGGGCGGGCCTTGTAAAAGCCGGGCTCATTTCTTGACGGGCCTCTGCTATACTGAAAGAGTTAAGGAGAAGAGTGGCACCCATGAAATTTATAACTACACCCCAATTAATTATTACTTCCTATTATATATTTAAAAAATTTATCCTTTTATAAATACTTTTTGTATGATTCTAAACTTGACCCTCTCATAAACCCATGCCCACCCCACTTTCATTTTAATTTTATCTTTTATTATAAATAAATAATTGACAAATCTTAACAATAATAAAGTTTTTTTCCTTCTTAAAAAACCAAACACCAAGAAGAAAAACACTTTACGTCATACGAGTATAGGAAAGCAAGCGACATTTAAACATTTTTTTTTCAACATAAATATCACGATTTTTTTTTTAGGAACATAAATATTACAATTGAAATACCCATAAATTTTTTTTTTTTTTTAAATTATTTTGGAAGCCATGGATAGTGTCTCTTACTCATTACTATATGAAAAGTCAACTAATATTTCTATTTATAGTTGATATGATTTATATATAAAAAGATGTAATTTTAATGAGTTTTAACGTAATTTCATTGTAAGGTAAATGTAGATTATAACATGGTGGGTATATTTATGAATATTAGGGGTGCAAATAGAATTTCACTAAGGAGAAATACAACTTGAAAGATGCCCTATGTACATTATGCAAGAGACGAAAGATAGTTTGCGCATAAATACGTAAAACTGCTCGCAGTGATATTCCTACACTCTATTAACCACCCTTTCAAAATTCAAGAAAACATACAAAGAAAAAGGGTATATCTGGGAGTTTAAAAGTGATTATTTTGCTTCCAGCAAAAACAAAAAAGATTATTTTATGCAATTATCTCAATGTGAAAATGGCCAATAGGCGAAGGAGGGAAGTATGCTAATTTAGAGAGAGAGAGAGAGAGAGAGAGAGAGAGGTGTAGCTTTTTTTTAAGGAATAAAAATAAGAAACAAATGAATGGCACAATTTTCTAATAAATTAGAGCAAATTCAATGCAATGATATAATAGATGTGTCAATGGTAAATTTAGCATTTGAGTGTGAAAAATACTCTACTATGTAAATGCTATTTATTATGTCAAATTTATCATATGTTATACTTCACGTGACAAATTTAGTATTTGATTGTTGTTGATTGTGGTTTTACTTTTTCTTTTAATTATTGCAAAATTTACATTTTTAAATTATTTTAAATTGAAAGTTTACTTTTACAACTTTCAAAACTTAATGATTATGATAAAAAAATATATTTAACATTTGAAAGAGCATTATGCATTAGAGCATCTCTAATGCAATGCTATAATTGATGTGCCAATTACAAATTTAGCATTTGAGTATAAAAAATTACTCTCCAATGCAATGTTATTTGTTGTGCTAAATTTTCCATATGCTATATGGTAAATTTTTCACTAAGTATAGCATATGAAAAATTTGGCATTTAATTGCTATTGGTTGAAATATTTATTTTTTCATGTAATCACTTGCATTTTTTAATTATTTTTAAAATAAAAAATTTACTTTTACAACTTTCAAAGCTTAATGATTATGGGAAAAAATAGATTTAGCATTTCAATAGAGCAAAAATAAAAATAACATACCATATCATACATTTTAATGCCAAATATCCAATTAGCATTAGCATTTACATTGGAGATGGTCTAGCACAAATGAAAATAACATGTCAAATATACAATTATTACACTTTTTCGTCTCAAAATATACAATTAACATTAACATTTACATTGGAGATGTTTTTAATAAATAAAAACAAATTTAAGATATACCCATTTTATTTCAAGACCAAATTTAATGATAATACAAAATTTACCTGTTTACTCCCATAAAACTCCTATTTAGACACCTTTTCTAATCAAAATTTACTTATTAACAAAATTACTTATTTTTTTTTATTAAAAACTCACTTTTACCCTTGTATTTTTCTTTTAAGATTGAAAATGACATTTCTTAACATATAACAAAGGAGCTTTTCACTACTTAAGATTCAAACTAGGGCATTAGCTACAATTTCCCAGAATCTAAGGAAATATATAAGGGACCAGTTCTCTCTTTTATTTTGTTGAATCAGTGAGCAATAGTATACCACTAGTTCTTGGAGTAGATATATACATAGCTTTTCTCAGGTCGGTTCTGTGGGAAAAAAATAAAAAAAAGAAAGCAGAAACAATAAACAAATAAATAAAGAACTGAAGAATTAACAGCGTTGGTTTAATCGTATAAATGATGTGAGGAAATTGTACTTGTGACATGATAAATAGTCCAATTAATATACTGCTCGAATGAAGTAATTTTTAAGCTCATTATTTGTTGTCCTCTCAAGTGAATTTCCCGTTTCATCATACTTTAATGGAAGTTAATTACTGTAAAGAGACCTCCATGAGAGCGAGGGGCCATCATATATCAATCCACTCTTTGTGCCAAAAACCAAAGATAGAAAGAAAACAACTTCGCTTTCTGGTTGTCACGTTTTTCAATCATCTCACAAAACCCTCATATGGGTCAGCAGAAGAGATTCAATTGACTGGCACTGAGCTAATATTGTTGTCAAAGTTAATAAGAAGAATAGTGGCCACTACTTTACTCGCCCCATGCGAGTAGATAAGTACCCTCTTTTCCTTTGCTTGATCCTATTGTGCAAGGTATTCAATTCAATCATTGTGCTATGCGTAATCTAACCCAAAAATGCTCATCTTTCCGGCCAACAAGCTTTGAGTGTTCAATTTGAGTGAGCGAACCTAAGAGTAATTGATTTGTGTTAGCACATTCAGTGAAGTTGGGATGATGCCCTATTCATTCGAGAGGTAGGGTCTACCTGTAAGGCTTTCAACGAACATTTCTATCAGCGTTTGGTGTCTCTTTTAGTGACATTCAAAGAGATATGTTAAACATTAATTGCTCCCACCAAGGACTTTATTTATTCACAAAAAAAAAAAAGAGACCTAGTGTGATTGAGTCTCAGGACAGTTCGGTTAAACAACAGTACTTGACTCGACTAAGCTCCCCATGGGCGGAACCAAAGTCCAACTTTATTGGCATATTGTTTTCTTAATAGCCGGATCAACCTCGGAAGCACATTTTGCACGAATTGAGGACGTGATGATTTTGGCCTACCACGTCCACGTATAGTGGAGGAAACCCCATTTTATCACATGATCTACCCAACCTCCACGATCAAGTGAAGATAACCGAATTGCTAGTATTGGTGCTGCTCTAACTGAATTGTATGTACTCTTTTAGGCCACGTTCGTTTCACCGATTCGAGTTTAGAATTTGAGTTTTATTACGGTATAAAAAGTTTTTAAAAACAATCACATCTAACTTTTTTTATTACAGTAAAAAGCTCTCACATAAAGTCATATCTCAACTCAAATTAAAAACTCGAATCAACGAACTAAATGAGTGCTTATTCTCTCTTACAACCCCTACGTACTTTAAGCATTATATTAACTTAAGTGTTGGCGCTATTTGACTACTCTTTGAGCTTATATCAAAACAAGAGCGCAGACAAAAATTACGGTTGTCAAATCTCCTCTTTTATTTTTTTATTTTTTATTATTGATTTCAGATTTCAAGCTTCTACAATTTGGAAACGATTTGTGGTCAAGGGCCATTTCTTCTTTTCTGCGAACTGTAGATTACAGTTTTTTGTTTTTTTGTTTTTTTGTTTTTGTTTTTTTTTTTTGAGAATTAGTTTTTACAGTTTACTACAGTCTTTTATTGTAGGATATAAATTTTAAACAAGAAGAAAAAAGAAAAAGAACATACAATCAATATGACAAAATTGTGACCTAAAGGATTTTTATCAAATTTAGTTAAAAACTTATACTATCTTTTATTTAATATATGAAACAACCAACAAAAGTACAAGTCTAACATTTCATACCCCATGCGGGGTACGAAAATAATATATATTTATTTAGTTCGGTATAATTTTAATCAAATCTGAGAACATATACGCAAATCCTTTTATGATCCCATTATATATTATTCTTTTCATTTTTCTTTATTCCTTTCCTTTTTGCTAAAACTACTTCTCCTTTTTATGATCCCATTGTGTATTACCCCAATTGGAAGTGTAATTTGTTGCTAGCTAGAGAGTGTAATAGGGTAGCTCATGTTCTTATTTGAGATCCGCTTTCACTCTCTGTTTGATCTTGTTGGGATGGATTTTGTTCCTTTATTTGTTGCTCCTTCTATGTGCCGATTTGGCTCAATTAATGCAAGAGTCTTTCTTTAAAAAAAAAAAGAAAAAAAAAAGAAAAAAAAAAGAGACAACTTCTTGTTCGGACTGGTAGAGCCTGGCACAATCATGACCAGCCTCTCCAACAAAAGCCCAGCCGTCTTATCAGCTCTGAATGTTTTTAAGATATTTATCATCTTACACAAGCATGCACTCTCGGTAATGCAACGAGAATATTGAGCAATCATCATTTCATGACACAAAAATGGTGAACTATTTTCCAATATATCATGCATGGAATGTTCATGGACCACGCGGGGAGACTCAAAATCATTAGAACATTCGAGATATGGGTCCCACTTCCACCCTTTCAACACATGTCAATGCCAAACCCATCCTTCAACCTAAAGAACACTGTTTTATTGGAGACCAAAACAATCACAAAATTGACTCTTAATGCTAAGCGTAAGCATCATATGATGCTACAAACAATTTAAGTTGCCTTATGATGCATATGCTGTCATTAAGATTTAAATATCTAATTTTCACATATAAAATTTTTGGAATATTTTAGCATTTTTATTATATAATATGAGATTTATGACTCTCAATTTATCAATTAACGAGAAGTGAAACTATCAGGATTCAAACCTTATTTGTTATGTATATACACATACTCACGTACCCAACTACCTGAGCTAGTCTCAAGTGACGTATTGTTTGAGCATTGACCTAAATAATAAAAAAAATTAACATTATGCCTCCCATTTAATAGTTGTGCCCTACTTTGATCCAACTCATTACAATGCTAATTAATGTATTATCACTCTCGTCCCATGTTCGAAGGGTGCAAGTTCCAATGTATTTGCCCACATTGTCTTCTTCATGCATAGATCAATTATGTAGCTCCTAATGCACTAGTTCTGGTGCATGTATGTGAGCGGTCACGTTGGTGTGGTCACCAATTTATCAAATAATAATGGCGCAATATATAATGGACCCTTTTCATGTCATGCAGTTTTCTGGTAATAACAGCTATGGCAGGCAACATGGGTGTCTAGCTCGTGCTCGTCTAGCTAGGTTTCTTTAGTCTGAATCACAATTATGTGCGAAATGGAAATGTCAGCTTAATCTACTACAAAAATATTTGTTTAAACCTAAATAGAGTACCAAACATATTTGTTTACCTGCAGTAATTGTTTGGTCAGGGTCACTTAGTGGGGTCCATTTATAATTTAGGGTGTTACCTTCTTCTAAAGGCCTTATGGTCGATTTGTCCATAAATTAATATGTAATCTTTACTTATGTGTTTATCAAAGGCTTATCTTTACTCGAAACCATGTAAATTTGTATTTGGTAACTATAATATGCAAATTGTCCTTTTCCTACAGGAATCTGACAAAATATGTCTAAACAATATCCTCCTTAAGATTCTCGAGGCTATTATATAAATGTTCAACGCCTGAACTAACTTGTCTCATTTTGAGAGTTCACTATATTATAATCCTGCATAGACTTTGACGTCTAAATACAACACCTGATCGACCTTAGTTGTTGACCTTGAGATCCTAGTCTTTCCTTCATCAGGAGACAAGTTGAAAAGGCAAAAGATGCTCAGTCTCAATCTGCTGAAGGAAGAACTTCTCTTCTTTGTGAAGAACTATCATGATATCATTTTTGTTGCAGTTTTTGCTATTGGAACAACATATTTGTTTTCAAAAGCTTGGAGAAGGACTAATACTGAAAGAGCTCATCACGTCCCTGGCAGATTGGGTTTGCCTTTTCTTGGTGAAACTATTTCTTTTCTTTCGGCCACTAATAGTACAAGAGGGTGCTATGATTTTGTCAAACTCCGACGACTATGGTCAGTTCTGTACATGATAATTCCTTGTTTATGTTTTAAAAGTACACATATTTGGCTTAGGATTTTCTTCTTACTTCCAAGTAAGTTCTTGTACAATTATTATTATTTTTTTTTATGAACTGTATCACTACTAATCATGATATGATAATTGTTTCTCCAACCAGATGGGATTGCACAAATAATCAACTTTTAATCATTAATGTTCCTTGAGCAATATGACACACACACAGAGACACAGATACATGTACAGGGTATTTATTCAAAGATGAACTCGCTGAAAAATCCATTCATGTTTCTGATAATTGGGAGTTTAAGTTACAATTACGCCACATATATGCCAGCCTAGTTTTGTCTCACTTATTGGTCATTTATATGTGTGTGTGTCATGATGAAACTTACACGAGTTCTATATCCAATATTGTTATAGATATTGATCAGTGTATCCGTGATTTTCTCTCTATGCAAAGTTTTATGTGGAAAGTGTAGATCGACTTTAGAAGTACGCTTTGGGAATTACCGTTTCATATTTTTAGTTTTCTTAACATGTTGGTGTAGAACATAAAATTAGCTGAGGATTTTGGTGAAAGCAGGCATGGGAAGTGGTTCAAGACAAGGATATTTTGCAAGACTCATGTATTTGTTCCGAGTGTAGAAGGAGCAAAAACAATATTTTCAAATGATTTTGCGCTGTTCAACAAAGGGTATGTGAAATCAATGGCAGATGCTGTAGGAGAGAAGAGCTTGCTCTGTGTACCACATGAGAGCCATAGAAGGATTAGGCGTCTTCTGTCCGATCCTTTTTCCATGAATTCTTTATCCGACTTTGTTAAAAAATTCGATAAGATGTTGTGCCAAAGGCTGAAGAAGTTAGAAGAAGAGAGGAAGAGCTTTGTGGTTCTCGACTTCTGTATGAAAGTAAGATCTTTGTCAATTTTACGTTACCATTAAGATTGATAACATTTAGCATGTAAGCAAAAGGTATATAGCTAATTTTTTCTGTCTGTCTGATGCCACAGATGACATTTGATGCTATGTGCAACATGCTAATGAGTGTCACAGACGATTCCTTGCTACGGAAAATCGAGAAGGACTGCACCGACGTCTCAGATGCTATGTTAACTTTTCCATTTATGATTCCTGGTACCAGATATTACAGAGGCATCAAGGTAAAAAAAAAAAATAATAATAATAAATGTTAATAGGCTGCACAAAAAGGCTAAAAAATTGAACAATAGTTGGTCACATGGTTTTGTAGTATTAGACTAAACTTTGTTCTCTTAATATAGAAACTAACACTGCTTATAGGCTGCACAAAAAAGGGTGAAAATTTATACAAAACATTTGGTCACATGGTTTTGTAATATTGGATGAAACGTTTTTCTCTTAATCTTTGACTCTAATAGCTGCCTAACAAGATTAGTGTCAAAGCAGGCACGTAAACGTCTCATGGAAACTTTTACAGAGATAATTGCTAGACGCAGGAATGGAAAGGAGGCCCCAAGAGACTTCCTTCAGTCCATGTTAGAGAGGGACACGTTGCCTCCCGGTGAAAAGCTCGATGATTCGGAGCTTTTGGACAATGTACTGACGATGATAATTGCAGGGCAGACCACCACCGCGGCGGCAATGATGTGGAGTGTCAAGTTCCTTGATGAAAACCGGGAAGCACAAGACAGGTTCAGGGTTAGTATGTCATGCATAAATTTTGTTGTGAAACTGGTGTTTTTATGCACAATCTAGGGTATTAATGTCTATGGAAGAAATGTCTTATAAGCATAGTTTATGTTACAGCTTAATGCTTTTTAACTATTAGCCAATTTAGTCAAAAGGATCATCGAGTTGGTTGGTGACTAAGTTGGGGAGCTATTTTCCACTTTTCTACTTATAGTAACCATAAACCATAAAACATCATGCTGTCTACTTATAGTAACCATAAACCATAAAACATCATGCTGTTACATATAAAAAGGGAAACAATTGGGGAGATATATACAAAAAGGGAAACAATATTCATTTTAATTCAGAAAATTTAAAAAATGCATAAGATTTCTCCTACGAAATGCCAAGTAGCAGATGCTTTTTAGCCACTACATTGTTATGGTGCAATATTCAACAGCATTTTTCTGTTACAATAGGAAGGCCAGTGTTCACTTTATGATTGAAATGACCCAACTTTGAAAGGCAATATGCAGGAAGAACAGGTGTCAATAGCAAGAAATAAGCCAGTCGGAGCCTCACTAACTCTTGAGGATATTACCAAAATGTCCTACGGTTCCAAGGTTGGAAAATCTAAACTAATCAGAATTTGCTACATATATATATAGATAAAATTCTTCACGCCTACCCTTTTCTCCATTATTTATTTGCAAGTTTTCATCTTTTGATCTGTAATGAACTACTCGTGGTGGGTCTAATGGATCATGCGTATAGTGTTGACATTTCATGATTCTACTTCACGTGTCTTACCAGGTTGTAAAAGAAACGTTGAGAATGTCAAATGTCCTATTGTGGTTCCCTCGTGTTGCACTTGGTGACTGCAAATTAGAAGGCAAGTTTCTCCACTTCTTCTAATGGGACTAAAACAAACATATATGTGTGTGTGCGCGCGCGCGCACGCATGGAAATGAATTTCCACGGTTTCAATGTAATTGTAACATCTTAAAACGAAGCATTGTTTGTTTGCTCAAACATGAACGAAGGGCAGGTTATGAAATAAGGAAAGGATGGCATGTAAACATTGATGCAACTTGTATACACTATGACCCAGATTTGTATCCAGAACCTATGCAATTCAATCCATCAAGATTTGATGTAAGAAAACTCTCTCTACCCACTTTTCATTTTTTCCCCTCTTGTTGTCTTTGGACTTGGATATTGTCTAATTTTTCGCCCACTACATTATGCTTGTTCAGGAAATGCAAAAGCCATATAGTTTCATTCCATTTGGATCAGGGCCAAGGACATGCTTAGGAATTAATATGGCCAAAGTGACAATGTTGGTCTTTTTGCACCGTCTGACTAGTGGATATAAGTGAGTTTAATTATGTCAAAACCTAGAATTAGTCTTGACTTTCTAGTTTTCTTCTGTGAATGATAAAACTCTCCCATGACTTTATAGGTGGTCAGTTGATGATCTGGATGCTAGCCTAGAAAAGAAGGCACACATTCCCAGACTGAGGAGCGGCTGTCCCATAACCTTGATGCCTTTGTGAGACACAAATAGGCCTGTGATGGGTACATAAGAAAGTGCCTTGGTCAAACATAGACGGAGGTTTTTTTCTTTTTTCTTTTTTTCCTTTCCTGTTCACTTTGTTTTTCACTTCCTGTCGTGTCGTATCATGTAAATTGGCAGTAAACTAGTATGTTTAATGCAACAAGGGAAGTTGGCACTTTCCAATAAAGACAGGGAATTCAAAAAACACAGAATCCACAAGCAAACGATCACAAGATCTTTAAGAGGAGCTAGCACTATGCTTAGTTCGATAGTGCTGTAAATTTTAGAAAAATTACTTTTAATTGTGCTGAATGAAGAAACAACTGTCATAAAAACCAGTTGAGTGTTTAGTAAACTATAATTATAGTAGATGTGCTGATTCTAAAATCAGTGTAATAGCGTTTGATAAATTTTGATAGTGAATTGCTGTGGATATGTAAAATGACCAAAATAGACATAGTATGAAACTTAAATATATATAATTATTTTTGATATTTAGAAATATTTATTTAACTTAAAAAAAATATAATGCTATGATTTTGAGTTTTTTAACAATAAATTTATGATAATTAATTTTTTTTTTTTTTTTTTTTCATTTCTTCATTCACAATATAGTAACAACTAAAAGGAGTATTAGTGAGTAATCAATTTGTTGAACATTAAAGTCATTCTATGTTTAAAAACTGACAGAGTTATTAAAAAAATTAAATCGTGTTTATTAAAACAAAAAAATGTGTCGTATTAGAACCATCTAGAGAATGGAAAAACGAAATGTGTCGCCCTATATAGTGTGCAAAACAACACCAAACATGACTCATATTAAGGGTACCAAAAAATGGAAGAAAATATCAGAAGATAGAACAAAGATACACAGTTATATTATCAACATTACCAAGAAATAACGCCAAGTACATAAAAGAAGATGACACCATTAACAGATTAATTTATTATGAACTTGAATTTCTTGAATTTGCACCATAAATACCTTCAAACAGATAAATTTATTCTTGTGCTGTTATGACTTGTAAGCCCCAATTGCTCGAAGTTTCTATAATATTTAAACTTGAGACCAAAATGGATTGTTTAGAAGGATGTTCAAGAATGTTGAAATGTGATCAATAATAGCACTATTGTAGCAATCACAACTTGCCCACTATTCTAAACTAGAGGGTGTCACCCGGAGCATACAAATGTCTTCTTAGAAACTACCAATAGGAAGTATTTACTTCCTTATAAAGTATCTGAAAATGCTTTGCAGATTAATGTTACAAACGAGCCTAGGAGGAATAAATACGAACGGATGTACTCTAGAGGAGCTCGCAACGTTTTCGGTTAGGGTAGGGATGTGAGTGCGTGAGAATGGGTGCTGAGCTGGCTTAGACGGTTAGGCCTAGGGAATAGTGCCGAGAGAGTAGGGACATTAGAAGGGAGTGAGAGGGGAGAAGGAGGGCATGATTATCAAACTAGAATAATTCTTACTGTTGTATTGCTGGCCGAGCTGAGCTCGTGGTTTTTCAGTGACGATTAATGAAACAGATCCTTTGGTTGAGGTTCCTTCGGTAATCTAGCTGTGGTGTTGGTCTGTGTTGCTTGTGTGTGTGCATATTCTGCTACAGATACTCAGTGATCCAACAGTTTCGTATCAGAGACTACGATCTGGGAGAAGAGAAAATGACGAAGGGTGGAACTCGTGGTGATTGCGTGGAGGAATTAGAGAAGAAGTTGGATGAATTGACCGAGAAATTGACGGGGTTAGATCGATTAGAGGAGTGCCTCAAGGGCTTACCTCAGCTGGTGTCTACTCTCGTCAAGGAGAGTGTTGAGAATTTCAGTTGAGAATTTCAGTCGTGAACTGCCGAATTCCTTGCCAAAGGAACCGGGAAAGGAGGCGGTCGCCACTCCTGCTGTAGGAACGGAGGAGGCCACCACGGGAGCAGGACAGAGCGAGCCTTGGGATCTAACGGCCACCGGTGTTCCTCCTGGCCGACGGCTGCATTATACGGTACGAACAGATGGACTACGACCACAAGGGGCAGCACTTGAAGTAGAGCCACCGCCGACATGGGCAGGAGGCCGATATAACCACGAAAGGAGGTGCGGCCCCGAGCGCTGGGAGGTTGGTGGTGATCGACGACGGGTCGGGGAGGAAATTCCGCCGTGGGCTGGAGGCGAGCCTCCCAATCCGTTTCCTCACCGACGGAGGACTGGAGGGAGTCCACCTCGTGTGGATTTGCCACCCTTCGACGGCGAGGGGTGGCCGGTCTGGGAGAGACGGGCGGAGCGCTATTTTCGGGTCCACCTGATCCGGCCGGATGTTCGCGTGCAGGTGGTGGCTGATTTTCTCAGCAGAAGGGCATGGGAATACTATGAGTGGGTCATGGAGGAAGAACCGGGCATGGATTGGGAAGAGCTGAAATTTTCCTTCGGGCAACGTTTTGGGCCTAGGGAATTTAGGTCCATCCAGGAACAGTTGGTGGGCCTGAGACAGAGGGGCTCCGTGGCAGAATACGGGGAACAGTTTCAGGAGTTGTCGGCCCGTGTTCGTGGAATGGACCAGGCTACAACCTTGGGAATTTTTCTGAATGGGCTAAATCAGGATTTGCAAGATGATGTCCGGATGTGGCAACCCAGGAGTGTACATGAGGCTATTCAATTGGGCCTCCAGCTGGAACACAAATTGAAGGCCCAGGGAAACCGGGGAAGGGGAGGCCACTTATCACCATTCCAAGTTCCACTCCAAACGACAAATCGTTTGGGAACCAATAGATGGGGGTCGGGTTGTATGAGTAACCCGCATCCCATTCTCGGAAATACTCAGAAGCTTGTGGAAGGCGGTGGTACGAGCGCGGCTCAGCTGGAACGACAGCGGTGGAAGGACAACCGAGAGTGTTTCCGGTGTGGAGAGCCGTAGACCGGCGGCCACCGGTACAAGATAGGGACCCTAAAACTATTGGAGACTGCGGCAGAGGATGACGAAGAACCAGAAAAAAGACGGCGCCACCAGAGGGCCGCGGCAGTACGGACTCAGAAGAGGAGGAAGGGTTGTTGCTCCTCCAACCGGATCTGAGGTTGCAGGCGTTGGCCGGGATTAATGGAGGAGAGACTCTCAAATTGTACGGTCGGGTACAGCAGAAACAGGTAACCATCTTAATCGATAGTGGGGCAAATTCCTCGTTTATCAGTTGGACTAAGGTTAAGGAACTGGGGTTAACGGTAGTGTCAATCTCGGAATACACGATCAAGGTGGGGGATGGTTATTGCGTGACTACAGATACTGTATGCCGAGGGGTGTGTTTGGAAGTGTCGGGTTTAACGTTTGAGTTGGATTTATATCCTTTCGAGATACCGGGAGTAGATGTGGTTTTGGGGGCTGGATGGCTTAGGACGTTGGGAACCTTTAGGGCAAATTTTAGACATATGTGGTTAGAATTCGAGCTGAAGGGAAAGGTCCATTGGCTGGTTGGAGTGTCGGCCTTATCCCGAGAGCCTGTCTCGATTACCGCTGTGGCCAAAATGGCCAAGAAGGGGGAAGAGTGTTATTTGGTGCAGTGGCAGAGCACCCTTTCACCTAATGCCCGGAAGGAGGGAGCAACTACGATTTATATGGAGGAGTTAGAGAAGGAATATGAGTCGGTGTTCTCGGGAAAACTGGGGCTGCCACCTTCCAGAACAGGGGATCATGCTATTGTGCTACACTCGGGTGCAAAACCCCCGAATATCAGACCCTACCAGTACCCGCATGCGCAGAAGAATGAGATTGAGCGTTTGATTGCAGACATGACATTGGCCGGAATTATTAGACCCAGCCAGAGTCCTTATTCGAGTCCGGTGTTATTGGTTCGCAAGGACGGAAGTTGGCGTTTTTGTGTGGATTATCGGGAACTGAACAAATTGACCGTGCCGGACAAATTCCCCATTCCTATAATCGAGGAACTGTTAGAGGAGCTACACGGAGCATCTTGTTTTTCGAAGCTTGATCTAAAGAGCGGGTACCACCAAATACGCATGAGGCGGGAAGATGTCGAGAAAACAGCATTTCGGACGCACGAGGGGTACTACGAATTCTTGGTTATGCCCTTTGGGCTTACTAACGCTCCGGCTACCTTCCAAGCAATGATGACCGAGTTGTTCAAGCCATTGCTCAGGAAATTTGTTTTGGTATTCTTGGATGACATTCTAGTTTACAGCCACAGTTCACAGGAGCATTTAGGCCACTTACGAACCGTGTTGGGGTTGTTGAAGGATGGGAGTTTTGTGCTCAATTTGAAAAAATGTTTGTTTTTCCAGGATACCGTGGAATACTTGGGGCACTACATATCCCACGGGGGTGTGACGGCAGACCCAGGAAAGATACGGGCCATGGTTGAGTGGCCCGTCCCAACCACAGTGAAAGGGGTGCGAGGCTTCCTGGGTTTGATGGGATACTATCGTCGTTTTGTGAAGAATTACGGCGCCATCGCACGGCCCTTGACCGAGTTGTTAAAGAAGGGGGAGTTCACTTGGTCGAAGGAGGCGCATCGGGCATTTCAGGAACTTAAACGGCGAATGACGGAGACCCTAATCCTTGCATTACCCGATTTCAAGGACACCTTTGAGGTGGATACGGATGCATCAGGAGCAGGGATAGGGGCAGTCCTATTACAACAAGGGCGACCGGTGGCCTACTACAGCAAGGGGCTGTCGCCTAGGACAATGGCCAAGTCGGTTTACGAGAGGGAACTTATGGCCCTGGTTCTAGCCATCCAGAAATGGAGAGTGTACCTTCTTGGCAGGAAGTTTGTGGTGCACACCGATCAAAAGTCTCTTCGTTTCCTTTTGGAACAGCGAATTAGCAGTCCGGCACAACAAAAGTGGCTGGTGAAGTTGATGGGGTTTGAGTTTGACATACACTACCGAGCAGGAAAAGAGAATATAGTGGCTGATGCGTTGTCCCGTCGAGGTGGTTGGGCACAAGGAGGAGAACTCCTAGCTATCTCAGGGCCCCAATTTTTAGACATGGCATTGGTGGAGCGAGAGAGAGCTGCTGACGCCAAACTTCGCACCCTCAAGGAGCAGTTGAGCCGCGAAGGGGCACAAGAAAGCCACTATGCTGTGGAGCGTGGGGTGTTGCTGCACTAGGGATGGATAGTCATTCCAGCGGGCTCCCAACTCAAACAACAATTGTTACAGGAGTTCCACTCTACTCCGACAGGGGGACACGTGGGGACATTAAGGACGTATAAGCGAATTAGCGCTAACGTGTATTGGCCAGGCATTGCAAAGGATGTGCAACGGTTTGTGGCTGAGTGTGGGGTTTGTCAACAGAACAAGGTGGAGTCAACAAGTCCGGCAGGGTTACTATAGCCACTGCCCATTCCCGAGGCAGTGTGGGAGGATATTTCGATGGATTTTATCGAGGCTCTGCCTAAGTCCAATGAGCATGAGGTCATTTTTGTGGTGGTGGACTGCTTAACCAAATTCGCGCATTTCATCGCTCTCAAGCGGCCGTTCACTGCGAAGTTGGTAGCCGAGGTGTTTTGTCGGGAGGTGGTGCGCCTTCACGGCATACCTCGGAGTATAGTAAGCGATCGGGATAAGGTGTTCACTAGTCTTTTTTGGAGAGCTATTCCACCTCCAACAGACAACCTTACGCATAAGTTCAGCATACCATCCTTAGACGGATGGGCAGACAGAAGTTCTTAATCGTTGCTTAGAGGCATATTTGAGGTGCTTCACCAGTGGCCAGCCTAGGCATTGGAGCAGGTGGTTGTGCTGGGCGGAATACTGGTACAACACCAATTTCCACGGTGCTACTTGCATGACGCCCTTCCAAGCCCTATATGGTCGGGTTCCCCCGACTTTGGTACGCTATACGGGGGGCAAGACTGCAGTGGGCTCAGTGGACATGCAGCTTTTGGAACGAGATGAGCAGCTGAAACAGTTACGCTGCAACTTGGAGCGCGCTCAAGAACGAATGAAGCGCTATGCGGATAAAAAACGGGTGGAGCGGAGTTTCAGGTGGGAGAGCTCGCTTGGCTGAAACTGCAACCTTATCGGCAGGGATCCGTGGCCAGGCGCCCCAGCAACAAGTTGGCCCCAAAGTATCATGGTTCTTTTGAGGTGCTCGGCAAAGTAGGTCCAATGGCATACAGGCTTCGGCTGCCAGAAGGTTCCAGGGTGCACCCGGTTTTCCATGTGTCTATGCTAAAAAAGGTGGTCGGCAGGCGTGCAGTTTCACAGGAACCGGTTGTTGTCGACATCGCGACGGACATTCCCGAACTACTGTTCCCAGAGACCGTGTTACAAGGGCGCCTGAGGAAGCAAGGAGGGCAGCCCCTTAAGGAGGTGCTGGTGAAGTGGCAGGGCCAGGACATCGAGGACGCTACCTGGGAAATGGTTGATGAGTTGCAAGTCCGTTTCCCTACCTTCGACCTTGAGGACAAGGTCTCTTTTGAGGAGGGGAGTAATGTTACAAACGAGCCTAGGAGGAATAAATACGAACGGATGTACTCTAGAGGAGCTCGCAACGTTTTCAGTTGGGGTAGGGATGTGAGTGCGTGAGAAGGGGTGTTGAGCTGGCTTAGACGGTTAGGCCTAGGGAATAGTGCCTAGAGAGTAGGGACGTTAGAAGGGAGTGAGAGGGGAGAAGGAGGGCATGATTATCAAACTAGAATAATTCTTACTGTTGTATTCCTGGCCGAGCTGAGCTCGTGGTTTTCCAGTGATGATTAATGAAACGGATCCTTTGGTTGAGGTTCCTTCGGTAATCTAGCTGTGGTGTTGGTCTGTGTTGCTTGTGTGTGTATATTCTGCTACAGGTACTCAGTGATCCAACAAATTACATCCAATGTATGTCTTTTAACATTTAAAACGAAAAAAAAAGGGAAAAAAAAAAAAAAGAATTTGGTGCTAGGAACGGACCATAATAACCAATGGCGGTTGCACTAACCAAAACTTTCGGTCGAACTCCATCTGGTGAACCATTTATCAAATCTACAGTTCTTGAAATCAGTTAAAGTAGTTTAAGTAAAGTGTTAGAAAAGAAAGCTGAATAAAGGAAAGCTGAATCTTCAATTTCTGTAAAGGACTATGCATAAAATGTTTTCATGACTGCTTACTTTTGACGTGACTCCAACCCTGCTTTGCTTAATCTCCTTCTTTATCTGCAGAACAATTAGAGATTAATAACTTCCACTGTCTTTTAGAATGAATAGTACCTATTCCCTTTTTTGACTCATCACAAAACGCTGCTATTGAAATGAAGAGGCCCAGAGATATAATGCTAAAGTTGTGTGTCATAGAAGACAGATCACAACGTATGAAAAACATAGATATACAAAATATTTTGAATTGTCGGAAAGATGCTACTTAACTGAAGTAGGCCACACATAAAATGGCACGTTTTCTAGTATTATAGCAGACTGACCAATAATTTCATGTACTGATATCAACAAGAAGAAATCTGCTTGACACGATTAGATTATATTTTTATTTGTTAGAGTGTCTAGGGAAGGGAATGAAGAGAGACGGGATAGTGATAGGTGTTGAGTCTCACTCGCAATAAAAATTGAACCCTGTAACGAAATGATACTAACCTCAGAAGACCATCTTGTACTTATGGGCAGTCCAGCCAAATTTACAACACCATCTGAACCTTGAATGCAGTCTTTCCACTCTGGCTCTTCTGCAATCTTGATTCCTGGAAAGTTCCTGACTAAAAATGCCAGGGGAATGTTCAAAAACAAGTATATGATAGAGCTCTTTGAAAAACAAAAAAGTGAAAAAAATTAAACTTTGCCCACTATTCTAAACGACATTATGATAAAAGAGAAATTAAGCTATTGAAAGTTCAAAGACATTTTGAATATAATTCTGAAGAGCAAACCTTGGTTTGATCAGAAGCACACCAAACTCTGAGTCTCTTAGCCTCAAACCTCTAAACCCAGATTAACCTTCGACGATGGAGATTTCGATGAACCTTCGACGATGGAAGAAGAAATGGTTACTAGGGTTTTAGGAGCAGCTGAGAAACTAGACTGTGACAGAGGAGAAGAACGGCAAGAAAAAGGCTTCAGCCATTTATGGATCCGAAACCCTAACGACCTCTCTCCCATCGCTGTCGTACAGAAGCGAGCCCATCATCCAGTATTCGACGCTGTGCTGCCGCTTAAGGCCGGAGTTCTTCGGCCAGGGCAGCCACGTTTGGGTGGTGACCGGCATCTAGCCGGAGCTCCAGCGGTTGAGCATGCCGACGTTGAAGCGGCGGGGGAGATCGTAGAGGAACAGGAGAGGAACAGGACCGCGAAGAGCAAAATTTTTTTGGGTCTGGAATTGTTTTCATTCAGCAGGGGTAAAATCGTAATAACGAAAATTTCATTAAAGAGGTTTTCTAAATTGCCGCACAATCTAGAATCAAAAGCAGCACAAAGGCTGCTTCTGATTTTGGCTTCAAATTCTCCCCAAATTCTTTCAGAAGCACTTTTTTATGTTTTTACTAAACGTAAAAAATAACTTTAGCTGGTTAGATAATCTATTTTGAACTCTCAAAATCCCTACCAAACTAAGCCTATAGCTCATTGGACCCCACTAAGTGAGCAAGTACATATCATTCCCTGCAATGTGGGGGCACTTTTCACTCCAATGCTACACGTAAGATATTTATTATTTATGAAATGATCGATACAAATTGTATGGAATTTTTATATATCTGAGAAAACAACGAATGACGTCAAACTTGATAGCAATAGCTTCAAGTAGATTTGCATTATTCTTACGGAAGAAATCGTACCCAAAAAAGAAAAAAAGGAAAAATACAACATACTTTTAATGGCATAGACTCGGGCTTTGATACACAGAGACGTGCGAATTCAGTTTATTGGAATTGATTTATATTGTTGGATAGTAGAGGTTATAGCCTGTTCAACTGGTAGTCTCTCCATGCTAGAAGCACCGTAAAACCCATGAACTCCTGTTGTTCTCTTCAGTATAAATTCTGCCTCTTTAGGACCAGATATAGGACCTGAAAGTCGCATTATGCAATCATATGTAAGATTATTTTGATGTCACCAGTATTCTGAAAAGAACCTTCGAAAGTTTCTGAGTGGTGAAATAGAAAATGACCAAATATTAATACATGTGGACGGAAGTACAACGGAAATTCAAATTAGAAAAGGCTTCCAAGACGGTACCTCCATGGCACAGCACAATAGCATTAGGATTGATCCTAAGAGCAGCATCTGCAATTTCTTGTACACGAATTACACTTTTGTCCAACGAGACTGCTGTTTTTGCACCTATAGAGCCAGATGTAGTTAGTCCCATATGGGCCACTATTATATCAGCCCCAGCTTTTGCCATTTCCACAGCTTCATCTTGGTTGAAAGCATATGGGGTCGTCAAGAGACCCATCTTATGTGCTTTTCCAATCATCTCAACCTCCAAGCTGATTTTTTAAAATAACAAAAGTAACAGCTGTGTAAATGCACAAATTACTAGTACTAGTGATAACATTGTGAAAGTTTTCCGTCATAAAACATGTAAATCTTCTTGGAAAACCTACCCATATCCCATTCCCGTTTCTTCAAGATTCTGTCTAAAATTTCCGTCAAAAAGCCCTACAGTTGGAAAATTTTGCACCCCAGCAAATCCAATTGACTCCATCTGCTTCAAGAAGAAATCCATTCGGCGAAAAGGATCGGTACCACAGACGCCAGCAAGAACCGGTACCTTCTTCACCACCTATACTTATTTATAAGCTTGAAATCAGGGAAAAAAATGCTTCCAAAAAATACACAAAGCACGCAGCCAGTTGAAACTTACAGGCAACACTTCATTTGACATGTCAAGTACCACAGCATTTGCATCAGCAAAAGGCAACAAGCCTGCTAATGAACCCCTTCCTGCCATACGAAATCGCCCCGAATTGTATATGACTATTAGATCAACACCACCAGCTTCCTCAAACTTGGCAGAAATCCCCGTCCCTGCACCAGCCCCTATGATTGGCAGCCCTTTATTTATCTGATCTTTAAGTTGCAGCAAAATGGCCCAAGTTCTTTGTAAAGTTTCTGTAACAAAAGAAACATTTACAAGTTAGATCTTAATCCAAAACGGTACTAAGATATTTAAATTAGCAGAAAAGTGCAAAGCCTGGAGTTACTTTCTACTATGGCAGGTAAACAGAAGAGTTTAAAATACAACCTGGCCTTGCGTCTGGAAAGTCACTTGGGCTTCGAACAATGATACCATCACTTTTTGAGACACCATTTTTGAGAACATGTTGTTTCGATTCACTAACACTATCTCTCAGAGAGCTGGAATCCGTAGAATTCCTAGTACTAATTTCCAAAAATGAGTTGACCAGTTCATTTGCAAACTCAGGATCATTAATATGATGAGGGTATACATTTACCTAATAAAATCACACAATTGCATGGCAGTATTAGTGCGGTCATGTACATGAAACGTGGTAAAGGCACAAAATTGGAGCTGCTATACAAAAAATTTGAGAGGCAGTTCAATACCTGCCGATCTTCATTAGTCAGAATCAGCCTCTTCAGTTCATCTATAAGGGCAGTTGTGCCCTCAGGATCATAAAAGGCCTTCCCTTGTGCATCCAAAGCAGAGACACCCTTTTGTGGTAGGCAAACACGGACCTTAGAAGACGACTTGTTAAGTTTAGATGATATGAAGCTAGCAAATTTCTTGTTCTCATCGACTGTGGTTCGCATGAGTGAAATCTGGACTGGAAGAAACCAAATCAGTTTCATAAAAAGGCATCCAAAATCGAAATATTGACACAATCTTTTGCACCACCAAGAAAACTGAAAGTACTTCGATGCCAAGTTATATGCAAGGACAACATAAGGAAAGTCTAAATGCTATGAAGCTAGCAAATTTCTTCTTCTCATCGATACTGGTTCGCATTGGTGAAATCTGGACTGGCAGAAACCAAATCTATTTCATACAAAGGTGAACCAAAACTGAAAAGGAGACCTAATCAAACCGAGAGCATTCCAATGCAAAAGGAAATACAAGGACAACATAAAGCTAAAACAGGCTGTAGAGACTTATCACCTGCTTATTATGTTCATGAATCTTTCTGTGTTGGAAATCAGAAGGTATCGTATCTTTAGGTCCGAAGGTCACCATATCCAAAGCACCCACACTGAGGACTAAAGGAACCCTTTTTTCAATAATGGCATCAAAGCGAGAACTGTCGCAAGCCATGACGCCTCCAACTACATGGTCCGCAACCTCTGTTGTAGTTATATCCAAAACACCCTGATAAACAAACCATATTAAAACCATGGTAGCAGAAAAAAGTCGCAAACTTTATCCAGAATTCTAGCTTAAACTGGTAATTAATGGCTAATGAGTATCTAGATTTTGCAAAGAAACCTACATCCTGAGCAAATCCACAAGTCAAACCAAGTCCAATCTTTTCCTAACAGAGCAATAACACATTTGACACCATTTTTACATGGCAAATTCTTTTTGATTGACAAGAATATTTGAAGATTTTCTCCTAATCATGTTCATGTCATACTCAGAAGAACTACCAAACAGAAGATTCCTAATTTAATTATAATATATATATATATATATATATATATTCTAAACTCAAGGACACGCTCAGAAGTTAGAACCACTGAATGAGAAGTAAAATTTTTGTACCTTTATAAATCCCTCTCTAACCAGAGACTCCATGGCTCTCCCTCCAACGCCAGTGGCATGAAAAACCAGCGTCTCGTAACCTTCTTTGACCAGCCTCTCTTTCACAGCGTTCACGCACGGAGTTGTGACTCCAAACATGGTCAATCCAACCGTGAATTTCCCATCACCGCCACGACATTCTCTTTCTCTCTGTAGCCTCCCGATTACCATTCCGGCGAAAGCAGCTCCAGCGTTCGACAAAACGACTCGACTCACACTGTTGATTCCGCAAACATCGACAATCGACGGAAAAAGGACCAAATCGGAGGGTCCGATGTAACCTTCGGTCTGACCGCTCGCGACGGTGGAGACGATGAGCTTAGGGATTCCGATTGGGAGCGACCTCAGGGCGTTGGAGATCAGCGAAGTCCCTCCGCTGCCTCCGAGACCGATCACTCCGACAACGACGCCGTTTTCATTCTCTCTCTTCAGGAAATTCTCCAGAGCTCTGCTCATAACGCCAATGGCTTCGCCTCTGTCATCGGGAAGCCTAATCGGAGCTTCATCCGTCGATTCGGAATGGCAAGAGAGAATCTCCTTCCTCGTAACGAACGCGAAATCGCCGAATTTCTCGGTCTTGGTCTCCTTCTCGCTCGCTGAGACGTCAACAATGGCGACCTCCACCTTGAACGAGGAGTTCCCGGAGAAGCTCTTGAGACTCGACCGGACGACGTCGGCGAGGAATCGGAGCTCCTCGTGCTTCGTGTCGGCGGTTCCGATGCAGAAAACTCGGCGAGTTTTGGGCATTTTTGGATTTCACGGTAATAAGGAACTGATTCAGAGCTTTGGAATTGAGAAAATTGGCTCTCCTCTTTTGTTGTTCTTTTTTCTGAAAATGGAAGTAAGAGGAGTGAGCTTAGGAGGTGTTCGTTTGGTGGACTCAACTTGAGTAAGCCCGACTCAAGTTGATTCCACAGCCCAAATTGTTGTTTGGTGAACTCCGTTCGAATTATAATTCAAACCACAATTCGAGTTAATGTCCGTGAATTGAAATTCAACCACCGATTGAATTCCATTAACTCGATCCTGGAGCTATAGTACCCGAGTTTTGTAAAACTCTGCTATTCTCTCTTAGATTTTTTGCATGCCTTACCGTTTCTTTATCTCGTTCATTCGTTTTCTTTCCTCTTTCTCCGACAGCTCTCTCTTCTCTACCCATTCCCATCATCTACAGCGTTGATTCCCTGATTCGACGAATATAACCCCGTGTGGTGAAGTTGCAACCCAAATCTTGTTTTGTTTGAGCCAGATCTTATTCCGTTTGAGCCAGATCTTATTCTATTGACCGAGGACACCTTTCCTCGCCGTTCATCAGTTTGCCCAAAACGGAGAAAATAGCTTCAAGTAGCAGTTCCTGACGTCCTCTACTGGGCGTTGTTCTGTGTAGATGTCTCCGCCACCGTCGATCTCAACCTCTGCACTGCCGTAATCAGTGGAGATATTGTGTCGATCGTAGATGGCGGTGGAGAATTTTTCGTACTTCATCGGAATCACGTTTGGGGCTATTGATGGAGGAGCATACTCGTTCTTCCACCGGATCGAACATGGTAAACCCTCATCGCTTTGCCATACAATTTGTGAGATTTGGTTACACATTTGAACAAATGTTAATATAAAAGTTCATAACCCCTACACATTGCACGTTGTTTTGTGTAAAAGATGCATGTTAAACTGCTTCTAGACCCTTTAGAGTTCATAACCCCTACACATTGCACGTTGTTCAGTGACAACCACCTCTAAACTAGCATTTGTGTCTTTCCAAAATCCTAGAAGTTGTTAAAATCTAGTAAAACTAAGATGAACTTTTAGGGAAAAAAAAAGGACCGCAACCTCTTACAATAGCATGGAATCAATTGCCTTAGTGTGAAGAAATATAATAAAATTATTGAATCCATAAATAAACTTGAATTTTACCCATTCGATCTATGAAAACATGAACATTGAAGTTAACTATATGGTTGGAGAACAGAGAAAAAGAAACTAACATGTTAAATGAATTTGTTGAACGACATATTTGTCTTGAGCTTTGTACTAAGCAATGTGAGTGGTGTTTCCTATGTTATCATCGTCTTCTTCTGAAACTCTACTAAACCTACCAACTAAGACCCCATTTTATTTGAACTAGAAAGACAAAGCATGATTAGG
This sequence comes from Morus notabilis, assembly GCF_000414095.1. NCBI lineage: Eukaryota > Viridiplantae > Streptophyta > Magnoliopsida > Rosales > Moraceae > Morus > Morus notabilis. Next base: position 93,750 of record NW_010387636.1, read on the forward strand.
ACATTTATGTTTGACAACTTACCAGGAATGCAAATGATGCCGGTGCCTTTGTCAATATCAATCTCAAAATCTTAGAAGTTCTTATTACAATATCAATCCCAAGTATACAAGTAGAAGCTGAATAGAAAGGAAAATCCAGTAAAACTAAGATGAACTTTTAGAGATGAAAAATAAATAAGTAAATTCAAAGAAGTTGTCTTTCGTTTAGAAGGATTGGACTTGGCTCACTTTCAAAGTTAAGTGAGGCCTCCTCAAAACATTCTTTGTGCGACAACATACATTATCATGCTGGCTATGGAGATATACATACATATCTGTTGGACATATTAATAGATACGGCATGCTGACTATGCCAATAATGCTCATACCATGTCTCCGATCCTAATATTGCTCCCTCTGTACATATATGTGAGTTCACACATTGCATTGTTGTGCAGATGAACTCTTTGTTCTTATTGGATTTAGTACTTTGGTAGTGATGATTTTTTTGGCATATCAGATCCGTTGTAGCGATATCCTTTTAGTTTTTGGCATTTATCAGTTGCTATTGCATATAATTAGGTTTTGTTGGATTGAATGTCATGTGTTGTCGTTTGTTATTGCATTATGACCTATGCTTTTAAATCTCTGGCCTATTACTATGTGGTTTGATAGCATAAGTGTCATTTCAAGAGGATAATGCTTTGAAACTGAAATGATATTATTGTAACCAAATCTAAGCCAATCAAAAGATTATGTGCTTTAATCCTCTTTCTTCTTTGTCATCGCATATGTCGCTTCCCAGCTAATTCATTGCCATGTGGCCGATTCCGGTTCAATTGTTTGCATGAGTCATCGTCTACAAGTTTTACATCCATGGTATGAAAGTGATTTTTGAGCGCCTCGATGAGATCCGGTCAACATTTGAGTGAGGGTGTACGTGGTCTCTTTCACACAGAATATTAACTCAAAAGCCAAATCTAACAAAATGTAATTACAAAACAACCCCGCCGCGAGTATATGCGCTGCTGACCTCCAGCACTTGCTGACGTCCTCTTTAGACATCGCCATGACCATTATCTGGTGAGTGCATGCGGCAACGAAATGAGGTGAATTCTACTGTTAAGCTTGGACCTTTCCCTAATTAACCCGTTGCGTCTAATGGTAGGGTCAATTTTGACCAAATCTGTCTCTTAAGTAGTAAATCAGACTTAAAGTTTCCAAGAAAATTGGCGACTTGAATTTCCATTTTCTGGTTGTGGAACTTCAAAATTGGTTGAGAGCTTTTGTTTCCTATGATCCTGAGCATTTTGCTAGCAACGACACATTATATGATCGTCGAAAACGATAGACTCATTCTCACCCACGGTGACCTAATTACACAGGTCTAATGGCAGTGTTCCGACAAGAATTGACAGGTGATGTTAGATGGATTTTGTTCGTCTCGTCGTTTTGATTCCATGGAGACCGAAATTACCTTGATCTGAGGTTGGACGACAAAGTTACAACTATTTGAAATTCACTTATTTTTCGGACTTTCGTTGGCGAATGTGGCGGTTTTCCGGCCAAGGTGGATGTCGCACGGCACGTCAACGAACTCAGCTCGTCAAGATCCTTTTGATGGTATGAGTGGTGTCAAAAACCACGCCGAAAACTCCATTAGGAGTGGCGACCAAAAACAGAAAAGAAATAAGCTTTTTGGATTTTTTTTCCTTTTTTTAAAAGTTAGATAGTCTTTATTTTAGTTTCTATATGATCAATTATCTTGGACTGTTCATTTTTTATTTGAGTATGAAAATAAATTCACCCTACGATTGGGTGAATTGGCTCACCCAACTATAGACCTCTTCTTTTTTTTTTCTCGATTTATATGATCATAGTTTTATATACATGATGTCGTCAAAGTTGTTTTTTTTTCCTCTTTTAAAATGTATTTTTGTATTTGTTTATACTTCAGACATATTGTGGCTGTGGGAGGTTTTTCGGTAGTTTCATAAAAAAGTGCATCCAAAGGCGCACAAACTGACAAAAGAAAACAAAACAAATCAGGAAAAAAAAAATCCTTGTCAACAACCAATCCAATTAGCGTAAGTAGCCCGTTTAGCTGAGTCCAAAAACATTTTTCAACAGCACATTATATAAATAATTAGACGAATAAATCAAAGTTATGATACCACTTATTATACCAAACAAAAACATAAAATAAAATCTAACACACATCAATAATAATAAAGCATAAAGAAATATACCAGAGAAAATAAAACATAAACAAAATAAAAGCTTCATGATTTGAGTTTTTGTGTTTTATCTAATAAAATAATAAATAAAACATATGAGATCACATTCAGTGAAAACACGTAAAAAAGACATAATAAAGATGCGAGGTGAAATTTTAAGATTGTCAGTTTTCCATATAAGATTTAACGAGATTTTAATGGAAGGATTAAATTTGAAACTGTTAGTCAAAATATGGATAATACAAAGAAAAACAATAAATATAGCAAGATGAGAAACGAAAATTGTACAATGCTTATTCAACCTTAATAGGACCGGCAATATGGGTCACGACACGACGACACGACTCGAAAATGACACGAATTTTACAGGTTAGGGTTGAGAAAAAAGAGGTTCGGGTCAGAATTGGGTCGACTTTAAATTGACACGAAAAATACGGGTCAATTTCGGGTTGGACCCGCCTAACCCGAATACGACACGAAACTCGTAAAAAACTAAAAAATACATATATTTTTCATTTTATATTTTAAATTTTATTATGAACTTGTGATATCATGATAGTTATACTAAAATTCTTATACTATTATTTACTTAATTTCAATGGATGTTATTGTAATTTAGTGTGTTATGAATTTTAAGTTATTTCTAATATGTAAAAAATTAAATAAAAGTATACAATTTTCGTGTCAATTTCGGGTTCACGGGTCAATTTCGTGTCACGGGTCATTTTCAGGTCGTGTCGTGTCAACTCGTAAAGTGGTCGTGTCGTGTTCGTGTTGCGGTTTTTAAAAAATTTCGTGTCACGGGTCATATTCGGGTTGACTGCAAATTTAAAAAAAATGATCAAAACACGACACGAGCACGACATGTGACACGAATTGCCACCCCTAAACCTTAGTACCAAAACTCGGAAATGAAAGTTGCAAGGATGTCGAGGCACGTGAACTACGTTTTTCTTAAAACAGATTCGTCCCCTCCGGCGTGTGCTTGAGGTTACGTTGGACGTCCGTCTCCCATGATACAATGACAACAACGATAGTAGCTCGATACACTTTCAGAACCATCCGGCGAACTCGAACTTGGACCTTCCATCTATCACCAAACCGAACTACAAAGAACACAAAAACTGGAAAAAGAAGGAAGAACTCGTGGAAGAAGAGCTGATTGTGTTTCTGTGCAAGTGTTATCCTTCTTCATGTGGAAGACGCCTTTTATAGGCTCTGGAAAATAGGTTATGAGACCAGGAAATCAAAGGTCTTAATCACCAATTTAATTGTGCAAAAACGTTTCATGAACCAGACCACAATTCACATCTAGGTTGATGGAGAAAACTGGCTCAATAACCAGCCATTAACAACACAATTAAACTCGGCATTAAGCATCCCATTAAGCCTTCATTAATCTCCATTAAGCTCCAAACGGTTTTGCCTGAATCTGGAAAGTCTTGGCCGAGTACAAAATAAAAATTGTAAAAGTAAGCTCGCATGGAGCAGGTTTTCCGGTCCGGCATTCATGTCTGCAGGTCGCGGGTACACACATTAGGCCCTAACCCGCCGGGATCGTAATTTGCACCCCCCCTGTGCGTGAGAGAGCCTCTCTGGTATACATGCTTACCTAGGCTTCAAAGTGCAATCACTTATAAACACCACCTGGCCTTCACTCCTAGCCAATGTAGGATTTTTGTAATTTTCTTATACATTTACCATTCCAAGTAACATACTTAGACCATCAATTTCTCATTCACCCAAAAATCATTTTGAGTGTATGAATACTCGATTTCGATCTCCTCACGACGGAGAACGCAAATCCATCAAGACCCTTTCTAAAAACCTATTGGGTCTCATCCGAATATGAGCCTCAAAATGGGCCTTTAAAATGGCTTAACAAGCCATTTTTTCCAACATAAACATTATCTCCAACCCTTAACACCAAAATGGTGTAATTTTCACACCAAAATAGTGTAGCTTTCACATCAATAAGTAAATTCATTTCCAACCCATTACACAATTTCTAACACCAAAAAAAATATTCCATGTATATTCTTTTTTATCCTTCTTTTATTTTCTTTTTACTAATTCCCTACTATTTATCTATTTCACAAATTATGCCCACATACAATACTTTTTTTACTTATTAATCCAAAAAAATATATTTTATTATTTACCAAAGTAGTAGAAAATAACAAATTATGTAATTGCACATCGTATTTTTTACATATTAATTTTTCTCCATATTAAATCAACCATAAAAAAAAAAATTAACAATGTGGAAATGAGACACAAAAGAAAGTTTTTTTAGCAACAAAAAAAAGTAGGTTGAAAAATAAGAAACTGGGAAACAATAGAAAACAAATATTCTTTTAGTGCCCTTTTTGCAAATTAAAAAAAAATAAAAATGACATGGCATTTGGTGTGGGTTGAATAGCGGAAACTCAAATTAAAAAAAAATAATAAAATCATTTTAGTACCTTTTATTGTATCAAAACACTGAGTTGGTACTTTGTGAGTTTGTATTTATAATATTAAAATTGTACTTTCAAATTTTAAAAGACAATCATTTCAATACTTAAGCTGTTTTTTGAGACATAAGATGTAACACCCTGAAGAATTAATTGAGTTTAATTAAGGTAATTGAGATTATTAGTGTGCCTAATCTGGATTTATTAATTGACTATTAATTAGTAAATGTTTCTGACACGTGTGAGTTTAAATAATTCCAAGGTATTTAAATTATTCTCAATAATTTATTTTTATCCAGAAGTGTGTATGGGTGCATTTCCAGACTGTTATTTTAAAATATTGTACATATGTCCTTTCTTTTTCTTTTTCCTTTTCTTTTCTTTTTCCTTTTCTTTTCTTTCCTTCCTTTTCTCTTTCCTTTCCCGTGCACTCTCTCTCTCTTTCTTCACTCTCACTGCCGTGCTCTCTCTCTTTCTCTCTCACTCTCATTTTGTCCCAAATCAAACGGATCTTGAACCAAGAAAGGATTTAAAGAAGTTTTCAACGTCAAGAGAAGGATTCGAGGTAAGATTACTAAAAGAACCTCTCTTGAATCTCAAGTTTTTGAATTTCAAAACTTATTTTTGGTTCAAACCGGATTTTGATGGTTTTTTAGTAGAACTAGGGTAGAAATTGGAGATCTTGGGTTCTTTGGACTTGTTTTAGGACCTAGAACCCAGATCTAGTGGTTTCCCTTTGAAATATTTCGATTCGGGACTGGATTTACAAGTTTTTAGACTGATTTCCGCGAGCTTCTCTCGCGCAGCTAGTGCCACCGGTCGACCTATGCGGTCGACCGGATCACATGATAACCGGTCGACCTGTGCGGTCAACTGGATTGCATTGGCTTGACCGGTCGACCGGAGTGCACACCACCGGTCGACCAGTTATAATGCACTGTTTTGTCACCGGTCGACCGGTTGACACGGGGTTTGACCCTGTTTGGCCTGAAATTGCTGTTTTGACCCCTGTTTTCAGGGAAAACCCAAATTAGCTTCATTTGGGGACTTGAGATGAATGGATTAGCGTCTTTAATCCTTGTTTTGAGATTGAAAACCCTTGGAATGATAATTTAAAACATGAAAATGGATTAGGGCACACTAATAGGAAATCTTGGTTGGAAATTGAGATTTGGATTGCTTTAGAAATGAGAATTAATCCTAAAGTGTTGTCTTGTATCAGTGATTGCTGAGGATTCAGACTGAAGGGGCTTGAGGGAACAGAAGCCGGAAGAAGGCAATGCTAGTCCCAGGTTTGATAGTGTGAGGTAGGATTTTTATTCCTTTCCATTGTGAGCCTGTTTTCAAAAAGGATTTTGGCCTCAAAAATGTTTAAAAGAAAGGGATTGGTTTGTGAAAGAAAAACGCTTTGAAAACCATGGCTTGTTTAGTCATGGAACCTCATGGCTTGCCCAGTCATGGGGCCCGTGGCTTGAGTAGTTCATGGGGGCATATTAACGATTTCAGAAAGTTAATGAATGATTTCTTAATAAAGAAATCTTGTGAACCGGTAAGAGAGTCTATTGCTTTAAGCCTAGATAGGATACGGAGAGTGCATTCTCGGGGGCAGAACCCGAAACTCGGTCCGGGTAGGCAAGGCACCTTGTTAGGTAAGTAATTTGTACTAATTACTTGCTGAAGCCTGTAATACGGTTATTTTCAGTTATATTTCCTTTGAGAAAAAGGATGTAAGGTTCCGACTGTTCTGTCGGGACTGAATGTCTAATTTTATTTACTTATTCATTTATTTATTTACTTGCTCATTCATTTATTCGTTTACTTTTAAGTCATTTCAAATTATATCCTACTGGGCCTTTCGCTCACGTTTTATGTTTTAAATGTGTTAAACTCCTCCCAGGAGATTCTAGGAGCGGTGCACAGTAGCCGAATATTTGCTACGGTGTAGCTGGAGATTGCTACTGTCGGATCAAGGGAGGATTGTGATCATCCTCTTAGACAAATGTAAGGAATTTGAGAAATTCTATAAACTTATGAAATATTTAGATTTACTAGACTATGGTCGATGTCTGTTGTAATGATTATTTATATGAGCATGTATGTACGATACTGTATGTCCTGTGGGGTGGAGCCCTGTGTGTCAGAGGCTCTGAAATTCTGTAATTTATTTATATTTTAATGCAGTTGAGTGGGACTCGTCTGGGAATCTGCTTTATTAACCCCTAATCGAGCTCCACGTCACCCACCCCGTTTAGGGGGCGTGACATAAGATGTCTAAAAAACCGTTTTAATTAACTAAAAACAAAATGAAATCAAAGCATAATTTTAAAATATTTGAAATATATATATTTTTTAAAAATCTCAAATTTGAAAAATAAAAGCGAGAAAAAAGAGAGTAGATTTAGACGCATTTAGTTCGTTGATTCAAATTTTTAATTCGAGTTGAGCTGTAATTTTATGTGAGCTTTTTACTGTAATAAAAAAGTTAGATGTGACTGTTTTAAAAAAAAAAAATTACTGTAAAAAAAAGTCAAATTCTAAACTCGAATCCGTAAAATGAACGGGAAATGAATGTTTTCTTACTTTTATTTTGTGTGAATTAGGACAAAGATGAGAGTTGCCGATGAATGAATGGAGATACCATTCTCTTTCTTCGTCAAGAACCCAGAAAACCAAAAAGAACCAAATTCAAGCCTCATCCCCACCGTCCATGGCCCCACACTTCACTGCCCACATCCCGCCGCTATCCATTGTTCCCACCACCACCCACTCACCTCGCTATCAAAGTCGAAGCCATCACTGGTCTCGAATACTGCCTGGTTGTGGCCCCTTCCCTTTTCTTCCCACACCCTCGCCGTCACAAACGTGGCAAAAAGGTGGCACTTTTCCTTCTTCCAGGTCGCGGGGAAAGGGAATGGACAAAAGGGAGCTAGGCACATCTAGATTATACATATATGGTCTTTAACAAGGAAGATAAAAATCTAACCAAGTGTAGGCATCAATTGTTCTTCTAGGTTGAATGGTCTTCTTAGTTGAATGTTCCTATAGGCTATAGGTGGATATTCTTTTTGGTGGATGTTGACGGTGATTTTCTGACAACGCGTGATTAACTCTCCAAAGACACTCACGATAATCACTCACGGATTAGCTAAAGATTAAAGTCGTAAAATAATGTAAGTAGACAATAATTTATAATGGTTCGGCAAGAATTCTTGGCCTAGTCCACTTGTGGATGCACTAATCTTTCTGAGATTATAGGTTCTTCTTTGAGTAATCAAATAGTGCGTAACCCTTTAATAGGGTTTTTTGGCTCTATTTATAGTCCTTTACATGTGAGAGATCTCCTTTGCATTCCACGAGGGAACCATCTTCTATCCCTGGATTTTAGGAACGCGTAGGTGCATTTTCATGATGACAATCTTAGGAAATCAGGCTAACCTCTCTTACCGACTACCTGATTTCCTGACTTCAACAGTAGCAGTTCGTATAGTGCATCATTCCCTGAGTTGATAAGACTGTTGATGGATTTGACTGGACCTGCTGCCTCGACGTAATGGCCACCACAAGTCGAGTGAGGTGCTCGACGTCTGTTATCCTGCATGGGCTCTTAATGTCCAAAGGGCACCTTAGCTATAGTGGTTCCCTCGACGCCAGCAGCCAATTCTCAATGGGGAAGCCTCGGCGCTTGTTGTTCGAGAGAATGGTCCATTGCTCAACCATGATGTAACAATTACCCCTAGATTGGGATGTCGTGTTGTAACGTTCCTGGCTATATAGCGTCGAGAACGCCACGCGGCAACTCTTTTTCTGCAGGTAATGGAGACCGCTTGTCGGTACGGTGCATCATTACGGTTAGTTTCTCGGGTATTAGAGCAGTCACGTCGATCATGTCAACAGTCACGTCTCCACTGTCCTCATGCTATGTGGCAATGGGAAGATAAGTTACAGTCGTCCGATCAGATCCTTTTCCCATACTCTCTCCCCGACCGTTAGATCGCGTCTCCTCGGCTCCACCGTCGGATGGGGTCGAATCGGATTCTACAGTCGAGATTTGGAGTCCTTTAGACTCTTCGGGGACTCCTGGACTTCTCCTCGGGCGTATATATATACCCCCATATCACAGTTCCTCGGTTGCCCAACTTTCAGAACGCCGTTACTCTGCCGGATTTCCACCAAAAGTCTTCGTCTCCGACCCTTTGCTTCCGCGCATTCTTCTGCGTGTTGCTCGTCCTCGTCTCCAAGTTTAGGCCTCCTCCAAAACCAGTAAGTCTTCATTCCCTTTGCTCTTTTCTTTGTGAGTCTGGTTCCAACACCTGCAAAACCAAGCCAAATCGTATTGTGAAAAGGGAAATGTACTTACTTGGTGCTTCTGGCCATGAGCCTGAGTCCATGCGGCCTAGTCCGTTTGGGCTCAGTTGCTTTGGCCTGAGACCTTCAAACTCGGTTCTGGGCTCCCGAGACCTATGGCACTGAGTTTTTTTTTGTTTTTTATTTTCACCCTCATGGCCGCAGAGCTCAGATATTAGGCCCTTGGCTCTAGGGTCTCTGGTCCGAGCATATCCTTCATCTCTTCTAGCACTGTATTTTTGGCCTCTCGACCGCTAGGAGCTAATTCGACCCCCTTTGTTTGTTTATTCCCAGAATATGCCACCAAAGCAGGTTAGAGGTCGGGCGGTTTCTACATCCAGGGTTAGGGATGACCTTTTGGACATTGGCACATCGAGTACGTCCTCAGGCAAAAGCAATGATTCCCTGCTCCGCCAAGTGGATGAATACCCTGAGGGGTCAACCTTGGCTTCTCAGCCGGACGAGTTGATACTCCTCGACGATGAGGATGTCAGCCTATAAGTCAGCCCTTCCGAAGGCCGTGGTTACGGGATGGCATCGACCAGTGGCCTTTCAGGGATGGTTACGAACATCAACCTATCGAAGATTAAACCCCAGGCTACGATGAAGGCTTTCAAAGATGCAAGGATCGACCACCTGCATTTTTATTTAATCATCCCGACCCCCAACGACCGAGCTCACAACCCCCTAGCTAACCACATGACCGTCTACACACGCTCCCTTAGTTTTGGGCAAACTCTGCCCTTTCATCCCTTCATGAATGCCCTTTGTGGCCTTCATAGGATCTCCTCAGCTCAACTGTCACCCAACTGTTGGGTGACAATAAACTCCATGATAATTTTGTGGAGAAAATTTTTGAGACTCGACATAACCGTCGAGCAATTTTTGTATCTCTATACCCTCAAGGCTTCCCCTGGTCAAATAGGGTTTTTCTATTTAGCCTCCCACGCTAAGTCTAAGCCTCCTGTCCCCCCTGTGGTGATCGAGAAGACCTCCAGCTCTCATGGGTGGAAGCTCCAATTCTTCTTTGTTGGTGGCAACTTCAATTCCCACCCTCTCGACGGCGAGCGTCCCACGGGGACACAAATAGTATTCAGCAAATACTGTAGGTCCTTTATTTTCTACACTTTGCTTTGATAGCCTTTTCTCTGCCTGTCAAGCCTTCTCACAAATGTTGCTCCTTACTGTAGGTGAAGTCATCCCTCAGCCACGACTCTCCACTTCCGCTCTCACACACGTCAAGGAGATACTCGCTCTTCTTGAAACCCGCCGACGCGGCTCGGTTCTCAATACCCCGGAGAACCGTCGATTGTACGGTCTGTCTGTACTCCTTGACTCTCCGCGCCTACCGGTCGGTCCTCTTGCTAATCTTCTCAGTGGTAAGCTGGGTTTTTCTTCCCGCCATCTTTTTAGCAAAACCCCAGGGAAGTGGTCGAAGTACCATTGGATTGACCTTTTCTTTTCTGTGAAACCGTGTCGTCCGACATGAGGTACGTTCTCCCTGGTAAGCCAAATAAGAAGAGATGGAGAGAGTCCCCTCCTAAGCCGTCGAGCCAACCGCCCATCCAAGTCTCCCCATCCCTCAGTGTCACTGAAATTCCAGCCCGGGGGATGTTTGTGGTCGACCCTACTGCCAAGAGGCCACGGGTGGACGAGCCGCAAAATCTTTCGGTGGTCGAGGGGTCATCGTCTCGGCGCCCTGAGAAGGGAAAGGGCCCTGTAGCTACTCTGGAACCGGAGGGGCCTCTTGTAATGCCGGGGTCAAGGATTGACGACCCTAACTTCACTATCCTGGACGTGGCAGACCGGCTTCTTAACTCTACTCTGCGGCTCCCCCCTCGCTTCAGCCTCCCGGTCCAGGCCATTTACTCCTATTTCCTCTAGGACTCCTGGAACGTCTTTGCCGGGAAAGGCATCCTAGAGCGTCAGCGCCTAACTGTGACGCGCCAGATCTCGGTATGTTCTGCTTCTTATCCCTGGACCTCTATCAGTTGAGTGTCCAGTTTCCATGCCTTGAACATATTTCCTTCTTTTGGTGTTTCAGGCACTTAAGCTTGCACTCCTAAACTACATGGAGTTGGAGTCCCTGCTGGAGCGGGACGCCTCGATGAGGGCGGCGGAGAAGGAGGTTGCTGCTCTGTACGCTGCTCGGGATGAGCTCTCCTTTGACTTGGACGTTGAGAAGGCCACGCTCCACACTCGAGTCCCTCAAAGGGACCATTGAAAAGGAGAAGGAGGCGAGCTTCCAGGCGGGGTGCTCCTCGGTGGTCCAGGTGTACCTCGCATTTCCCATCTTCGAGCAGAAGAAAAGGGAGGTGATTGAGGAATTCCTGCATTCCGAGGGGTTCGACTGAGCAATCGACTCCCGCCTGGAAACCTTCAAGTCGTCCCAGGAATTCAAGGATCTGGTCGACCTCTAGGTGGAGCACTTTAAGTCATCTGAGGCTTTTAAGGGTCTCCTTACTCATAGATTTGAGGCTTACAAAGCCTCTGTTGAGTTCAAGGAGCTTCAGGTGTCTTTAATGAGGTCCGCTGGGGAGCAGATGCTTGACCACTTTAGGCGGAAGTGCCCAGATGTCGACCTATCCTTCATTGATGAGTCAGTCGCTGGGGAGCAGATCCTTGACCGCTTTAGGCGGAAGTGCCCAGATGTCGACCTATCCTTCATTGATGAGTCAGACAGCGAGGACGTGAAGGTGGTCGAGCTGGACCAGGAAGCTAGGGGCATCGATCAGACACTGGGGAACGCTGAGCAAGCACCAGGGGACGGTGAGCAGACACTGGGAGACACCGGCGAGCAGGCACCGGGAGACACCGGCGAGCGGGCACCGGGGGACGGCGGCGAGCAATGAGGGGGTTCCTCTACGTTTGTTGTTTCTATTTTTCTCTTTTTTTTTGAAAGGCCGTGAGGCCGAGACTATATTTGTTGGTTTGTAACGACCATAAGGTCGAGACGCGTATATTTTTACTGTACTATATATGCATATGCTTGCTTTGTTCACTTTGTGTGTAGATGCTGTAGATATTACGTATGTAAAAATTTTTTTTTTGCTAAGTATGGTTGAGCCAGAGCTCACCGCCTTTGCATGTTTTGGGGGGCCATGTTGTTGGCCTTATTACCCCCTCGCCGAAAACAAAGTCTTGGACTTGTTTTTGACGCACCATGGTTGATGTATCGACATTTTTTGGTTGACGTATCGACATTTTTCGGTTGACGTATCGACATTTTTTGGTCGACATATTGACTTTTCCAAGAAAAACATAGATAGTAGATAGTTGAGCCCGCATAACAAAGTCGATCATGACGCAGAACAGAGTTGACAAAGTAGACAATGCAATTTACCTTTCATTTATGTAGAATTTACAAGTCGACCTTTCAGCCTGCTGAAAAATGAAATATAATACAAGTAAAAAATACTAAGTTTAACCTTTTAGGTCGACGTTCCTCGCAATTATTGGTAGTAGACCTTCAGCTGGTCTGCATTCCAAGTGTGCTTGATGTCTCGACCGTCAAGCTCTGCGAGTCGATACGACCCATTAGCCACGACCTCCTTTATTTTGTAGAGCCCTTCCCAAGTCGGGCCCAAGGCACCAGAGTTCTTGGGCTTGGTGTTTAGGGTCACCACCTGTAGGACCAGGTGACCAACCTCAGAGCGCTTTTGTTTGACCTTTTTGTTGTAGTATCTGGCAGTTCTGGCTTAGTACGCAGTGAGCCTCAGCTGCGCGTCCGTGCATCTTTCTTCCAGAAGGTCGAGCTCCAAGCCCATTAGCTCGGCGTTCCTATCCTCCTCATACCGAGTTACTCGGCTGGTCGGAATGGATACCTCGACTGGAAGGACTGCCTCGACTCCCCTGTGGTAGTCCTACTCGTCATCCTGTAAGCCTACAGGACTTTTACTGGTTTTGATTTATGGGTTCAGTAGCCCTCATTCTAGCGCCAATTATTGACTGTGATTTTCTGACAACGCGTGATTAACTCTCCAAAGACACTCACGATAATCACTCACGGATTAGCTAAAGATTAAAGCCGTACAATAACGTAAGTAGAAAATAATTTATAGTGGTTCGGCAAGAATTCTTGGCCTAGTCCACTTGTGGATGCACTAATCTTTCTGAGATTACAGGTTATTCTTTGAGTAATCAAATAGTGCGTAACCCTTCAATAGGGGTTTTTTTGGCACTATTTATAGGCTTTTACATGTGAAAGATCTCCTTTGCATTCCCCGAGGGAGCCATCTTCTATCCCTGGATTTTGGGAACGCGTAGGTGCATTTTCATGATGACAATCTCAGGAAATCAGGCTAACCTCTCTTACCGACTACCTGATTTCCTGACTTCGACAGTAGCAGTTGGTACAGTGCATCCTTCCCTGAGTTGATAAAAATGTTGATGGATTTGACTGGACTTGCTGCCTCGACGTAATGGCCACCACAAGTCGAGTGAGGTGCTCGACGTCCGTTATCCTGCATGGGCTCTCGACATCCAAAGGGCACCTTAGCTACAGTGGTTCCCTCGACGCCAGCAACCGATTCTCAACGGGGAAGCCTTGGCGCTTGTCGTTCGAGAGAATGGTCCATTGCTCGACCATGATGTAATAGTGGAGAAAGGCAGTCTTCAAGAGCATTAGATCTGGGTAAGTATATTGTTTATGGGTATTGATGTAAAAGAAGAGAGCATTGCAGATTAATTTGGCAGAACAAACTCTTGAGTGCGTTTGAAATTCGTTTCAAAATGATTTTATTTTTTTATATGAAAATGGAAATAAAAACGTTTTTAATTTCAAATATATATCATTTTTAAAAATGTGTTTAGTAATTTTATCAAGAGATTATTTTTAGTATAAAAAAATCCATTAATGTCTATCTCTGCTTGATAGAGGAGAAAACAAAAATAAGAAATGAAAAATGACTAAAAGTCATTTTTCATTTCTCTCATATTTTACACTAAGTCAAAAAATCGTTTTCATTTTTATTTTTTATCTTTATTTGTATCAAACACCGTTTTAAATTCATTTTCATTTTTTCCTTCTCGAAAAATGTGAAAAATAAAAACAATAACAATTCCAAACACGACACTTATTTTTCGATTTGTTTGGTCCTGATTATGAGTTTAGTATAGATTAATTCGATAGAACAAATTTGAGTTTTTTTTTTTTTTATTTTTCTTTTTTCTTTTAATTGAAGAAGGGGCTCATTTTGAATCTAATTTGATTCCAATAATTCTACTCCATTGAAGTTTTGAGTTTTAATATGAGGTTTAACATTTGCTTCAATTTTAAATGTTTTAAAAATTTTTAGATTTTTTTGAAATTATTATTATCTTTATTAATTAATGAGAATAGTAGGTTGGATATTTTATGTTCCACAAATTAGTTTTAAGGTACCAAAATAAAGCTTCTATAAACGTGAATGTACCATTTTAATATTATAAAAAATACATGTTATCATCTCAATATTTTACTATAATAAAGAATATCAAAATGATTTTATCTAAAAAAAGTGAAAATTTTGATTTTCCACTATCACCCTAGCTAGATGCACGCCAAATTACCATTAAAATGGAGAATTTACTTTTGAGAGTGTATGAGTCTAGACATTTATCCTTTACTCTTGATAATGTAATTATTTGATTAAAAAGGTTATGAACAAAGAGAAAAAGGTAAAAATCCTGACTAATACACTTTTAAAGGGTATTTATCAAGATTACCTAACAAGATTGTTGTTGGGTTAGAGCCCAATTTTAACGCCATACTTTTTATTTTTACACCAATTTAGTGTGCTTTTGAGTTACTCTTAGAGCATTTCTAATCATGCTAGCTATTTTCATGTTTTTAGTTAAAATTGTTAATAATGTGATTTTTTTTTCTTTTTCTTGACTTTTCTTCATTCTAACTATTAGCTAAATAATTAGTTATTTTGGAGAATACATTTCACACTAGTCAAATATAGATAGCAAAAAAAGGCTAGTGATTTATTTTTTTTTAGTATTTAAATTTTTAATTTGAAACAAAGTAAAAGTAAAAAAAAAAAAAAAGAGTTATTAATATTTAAATTTTAAAAATATTAAAAGAATATGTTAAACTAAAATAGGGAGTATGCTTAGAGTGACTCACCTAAAAATTACTAACTTTTAGCTATTTTAACCAAAATTTAGGTAAATTTAGAGAGCATCTTTGGAGATGCTCTTAAAAATTTCAGGATTTTAGATTAAAAAAAAAAAAATTTACTACAAGAACTAATTTAAAAAAAAAAAAAAAAGATGAACGTTCAGGAACCTCTCGTAAATTTAATTCGATAACGTGCAATATTTTCCTTGGTTGTGTATATTTTTGGGAGTCTTACTGTAATTTTTCTCCATGAATCTCGTCGTGGAACTTTATGTCCTTTTTTTTTTGCTGCAAAACCATATTCTTTTTATTCTTGTCTACGTTCTCGGGTATTTGACGCTTGAAGATTACGTCATCGTTTTCTATGTCTCCCCTCACTTTTATTATTGGTTAGTGTTTTGTTGTTTTATAGTTTGTAGTAGTTTACCACACAATTGCCATTCGAAGTTTTCCCAAAACATTTGTGTAACCTTCTGTTATTTCTCTTGTAGTTTTTCCCTTTTTGTTGTCGATTATTGTTTCCCATAATTTTTTCTGTCATCACACTTTTTTTTTCGTTATTGTCAATTTATTGAGTCCTTTGTCGTTTACTAATTTATTAATTTATTATTATTATTATTTTGTCATTTCCAGTTTCCACTTACCATTTTTCTTAACTGGCGAAGTTATACAATAGAGCCTTCAATGGCATCCTCGTGTCAAGTATATTCATGACTAGAACATAAAGATTTGGATGCTAAACTACGGCTTTGTTAACGGCAAAAGCGATAGAATAAGGCTATAAGCAGCCACAATGCATACATCGAAGAGTCCATATGTATAGATTATTTGGAGAAATCAGAACCAACGACATGAAAGCACAATAGTTAATAAGACCACATTCGGTTTGAAAAAGACGAGGATCACTTCCACTTCTTGAACTTTCCACCGAGCATGCCATGCTTTCCGAACTTGCCATGCTTGCCGTGCTTGCCAAACTTGCCGTGCTTGAACTTGCCGCCATGGTGCTTGAACTTGCCGCCATGATGCATGTGAGCACCGTGCGGGATGTGAGCGCCGTACGGGATGTGAGCGCCGTACGGGTTGTGAGCGCCGTGCGGGATGTGAGCGCCATGTGAGAGATTGTGAGCGCCATAAGCTGCGGCTGCAGCTGCAGCACCCCCAGCTATCAATCCTCCTAAGCCACCACTGCTATGCCCTGAAAAATAAAAAATGCCACCGTATGAGGAGGAAATAATTAAACAAGAAAAAGGCTCTCGTCAGACCTCAGGCAAAACAAATCTAAAAGGATTCATGTGTCGCCACATACGCAGAACATGATCATAAAAAGACCATACTTTCACACAGTTACACTCATAATTATGCAAAACCAAGTAATGCTCTTGGAATTGGAAAGCAGAGCACCTTACTAACAAAGCCAAGGACACAAAATTGCTTTAGTCACAACCATACTTTGGTATCTAAGTTGCTAAGACTGATACCTGTGTGATGAGTTGATGATCCGGGATAACCGGCGGGAGGGTATCCGGCAGGAGGATACCCCGCAGGAGGATATCCTTGTTGTGGGTACCCCTGTGGTGGGTAACCCTGTTGGGGAGGGTATGCCCCAGAAGGTGGAGGGTACTGTCCAGGAGGATATTGTGCCGGAGGATATCCAGGATATCCATGTCCATGGTGCCCGAAAAGCCCTTTGTCATGTTCGTCATGTTTATCCTTCCCACCACCCATGTTCACCTTTCAGTTAAAACACCTAATAGAACTGCACTAGGAAAAATAATAAACTTTTTTTAAAATAGGGGAAACACACACACACAGAGAACCAAACAAAACACATACGCACAAAAGAGACAAAACTAATACCATGATCATTTCAAATAGTTTTCGGCATTGCAAACTCAGATCTAATTCCTCAAAAAACTTGGAAAACTTGAGTACGCTGATGTCAAATGAGGAAAACCAGAGAGCAAAATCTGTATTCTAACGAATCTAACCCTTTCTCAGCCTGGCTTTTCAAATTAAATGTCCCTCCACCGATCATTCTTAAATTTCAAAAGCCCCCGTTTTCATACAAACTGATACCAAATGAAATTGATTGTAAAAAGCAAACGAAGTTCAGAAAACTAAACAGGGTACATATTCTAATCACTAATGAAGAAGTAACATCTATGCAACAAGGATATCATACCATTGACTTTTTTACGGTAAAAAACACAGGAACTTTTTTTTTTTTTTGTCTCAGATCATATACATGGCATTTTTCCTTTTTTTATTTTTTTTAATTCCTGAGTACTACTCCAAAAGAAAAATGAACATCGATAAGAGTAACTTCCATAGATCCTGCTTTTCCGGACAAATTCAGAGTAAAAAAGAAAGGTCTACTGAAAATCAAGAAAATCGCAAATTCATATAACAATCGGAGATCCAAATATCAACAGAAGAATCACACGCAGAAATGATTCAAAGTTCGTATACGTTAATAATAGGGAAAAATAAAAGAAAATACTCAGAGTAAGAGAATTATGAATCACAGAATACCAAGAGACAGAGAGATGGAGAGATGGAGAGGTAGAGAAACTTTACCCTGAAGAAATTGTTGGAGAAAGAGTAAAGAGAGGAAAATATCAGAGGCACACAGAAAGAGGCGAAAATCTTTATTATAAAGGAACAGGAAGGAAAGAGGATGAGGATAGAGAATAAAGAGATAGTACCGACTACGCGATTCTATTCTATTTCTTAGACGCGTTGAGTCGTGACGCGTAAAAGACGCGTCCCCACCAAAGCATTAGGCTTTCACCGCCACGTGGGCCCCCAGAAGCCTTACCACTTCACCTTAGACACTCTGACGTGGCGAGCTCATACTCAAAGTCAAATTATATATATATATTTTTTAATATTCTTTTTCACGGTAACTCATTCCGATATCAATGGTAGTGCTGAAATTTTAGACGGGTCGTCTGCGATTGTCTGAAAAAATTGAGTTTTTACTTGAGCACGAGCCCGACTCGCCCAAAAAATTCAGGCCGCTTACCCGAGCCTGAATTTCCTCTTGAACGGGCCGCGGGTTTGTGTTAGTCCGCTCGAGCCCGGCCGGGCCACCCGAGCCCGCCCGATTTGTCCGAATTTTTTTTAAATATTTTTTAATTTTTATAATTATTAAGTTAGTTTGTGTGAAAATTATGTAAAAATCAAAATCAACATTCAATAGACATTATTAACACAATTGAATAAATTAATCATGTATATTATTGATGTATTAAATTCGTAATTCATGATTGTCTCGTTAAAAACCTTACCAAGAAAAAGCCAATTGGGATAAAAACTTAGTAAGGAAAAAAGAGTGCAATCATTTTGTGACAAATTACAAATTTTACAAACTTACAAAGTTATACAATTACAAATACAATGTCAAAAGTAAATACATATTTACAAATTACAAATTTACAATTTAATTTGAAGCTGAAGGATCGTCTTCAAAATTAAATGTTAATCGATTAAATTCATCAATCCATTCTTGGCTGGCTTGTTCGGATGAAACAGTGGAGACTGGGATCGAAAATATATCCATTGCCAATCGAGCTAGAATTGGCCAAGTTAATGTCCGTGCCCTCCACCATTGATTTAAGTCAAACGATTCTGCCGTACCGCCGACTACTAAGCCTTCACTGAGGTACGCCATAAGCTCGTTAAAGCTGCCGCCACTGCTGCCACTACCACTTGTTGATGAAGATTCATTCACAGCTTCTGTTTGAGTTGTCTTCTTCTTCTTCTTCAACCTGAAAACATT
>NW_010387636.1:112887-113208 GCF_000414095.1 Morus notabilis
AACAAAGGTAACTTAGACCAATATTTTATAAATTTCTTTTCCATAGAATGGATAGGAACTACTAAGATTGGGTCTTCCCTATATTCGCTAAATAAAATACTAATTCGTAAAAGTTCTCCAAAAGCTAAAGGTGATGTTGGGTAATATGTTCCACTACGTTTTAGAGTCACTTCATGAAACCTACCTAAAAATTGATACAAAACTTCGGCAATTTGCCAATCATATGCGTCTATATGTCCTACTCCTACTTTTGCACACATATAGTTTGTTATAGCATCCTTATAGGGGATGCATTGTTGAAGCATTATGTAAGTTGAGTTC
>NW_010387636.1:113448-118111 GCF_000414095.1 Morus notabilis
AAAGAACTCAATTGCTTTTGTATTGGCACTAGCATTATCTAATGTTATAGCCATTACTTTATCTCTTAATCTAAATTCATCAATTACATTTAAAATGATATTATATATTAAATCCGCACTATGTGATCCTAGAACACATTTAAAACCTAATATTCTCTTATCTAAATCAAATCTTTTAAAGTAATGTCCGATTATACCTAAATAATCTTTATTGGCAACGGCAAACCAAATATCTGCCGTTAACGCAACGCACCCGCTAGTTGAGTGTAAGAGGTTTATTAATGCTTCTTTTTCTTTTTTAAATAATTTTAATAAATCTTTTCTAAGAGTAGTTTTTGACGTAAATTGTGCATTAGGATTATGTACAACCTTAATATATCGTTGCCAATTAGGATGCTCTACACAACTAAGTGGTTGATCTAAAGCAGCTATCATTCGGGCAACTTCCATACGATCTACTTGCGGATCGTATTTCTAAGTGGTTAGACCACCGGTTGCGCGATCAAAAGATAATTGTGTTTGGCGGAGGTCGGGTCCGCTGGATTGGCTAAGCTTTTGAAGACACTTTTCAGAGTGTCTTTTCAAGTGTGTGGTGCCGTGAATAGTGTCACCTTTTAATTTAGATAAACAATATTTACACTGAGCTATATGTTTAGTTTCATTTTTGATCTCATCAATTATGTCGAAGTGATCCCAAACTGTCGAGGTGCGCTTGGATTTCCTCCTAGAGGTTGCAACACTTACAGACGCAGTTGCACTGGCACTCGTCGTTTCTCCACGCCCGCCACCATTGCGACCACAACCTCCAGTACGTTCACCAGGGCTCAGATTAGTAGATTCTTGCGTAACAAATTCATTAGTGAGAAATTATTCTTCTTCCACGTTGTGTTGAGCATCAACAGGAATACCACTATAACCAAAAGGATCCATTATAAAAAAAATAATAGCGATTTGAGAGAGAGATAGAGCTTTAGGATAATGTGATAGTTTTTGATAAAATTGTAATAGAGATTTGAAAGATTGGGAGAGATTGAGAGAAATTGAGAGAGAATGAGAGAAATTGAGAGGGATTGAGAGAGTTTGAGTGAGAAAAATGTGTAAGGAATGGGGGTATTTACAAGGAAATTTTTAGGTTAAAAAATTGATTTTTTTCAAAAAATTAGGGCAAAACGGCTAGTTTAGGGTTTGGGTTCGAGCGGGTTCGGACAAAAACTAGCCGTTGGACGGGTTTCGGGCATCTCGGGTATTCGAGTAAAATTTGGGTTTTCGGGCAAAATTCAGATCGGGCAGCCCAACGGTCATTTTTCTGACCGTTTTTTCAAAATTTTAGGTTCGGGCAGGTCGGGCATTCGGGCAAATCGGGTTTGGCCGGAAAAATTAAAAAAAAAACTATGGCGGGGGGCGGGCGGAGGCAACCACCACACACACGACAGCGAGCTCCCGCGTGGTCTCAAAACTTGGGCTGCCTGAGCCCAAGCCCGAAAATACACCTTGAACGGGCTGGCATATGCGCCTGCCCGCCCGAGCCCAAAAAAATTCAGGCTTCGGGCGGCCCGCGGGCCCGAAGTTCCAGCACTAATCGAGGGGAGCACATGGGTCCTGAACGGGGTTCGATCGTGGGTGGAACTTCGAGCTGTAAGATTAGAACGGATCAAATAGGTCAGTCGTAGGCCTGTTATTGTTAATTTAGGCCTGACTCGATCTAATCCTAATTTTCAAGCCGAGTTGAGTTAAGATTTTGAGTCCAAAAATTTACTCAGGCTGGCCAAACACCTTTTTTTAAAGATTTATTTTAAAAATACCTTATAAAATTCTGGACCGGTCTTAAGCCTCAGGCGTAAAGCCGGGTTGGGCCGTCCTTCTATCATTTAAGGCCCGTCTGATCTGGCCTGAACGTTCACTTCTAGTAAACCTATGGATGCGAGAGACTCAATCATGTCAAATTGATAAAAAAAAAAATTAGACTAATACTGAAAACCTATGTAATTTTTTGTCACCCTAAAACAGCTAAGAAAGAAGTTTTGACAGTTGTATTACAACAACCAAATCTCTAATTTTAATTTCAAATTTAGAACATGATAAGATTCTTTAGTTTGCATTCCATGGATAAGATCCTTTAATTTGAATTATAATTTTAGATAGGGTAAGATTTTTTTAATTTTAGTTTCAAAATTATCTATTTAAAGATGATTAGTTGTACTTTTATTTTTTAGTTGATTGATTAATAAAATTTCAAAGATTATTATTTCCTTTATTTGTTTTTCGACATTCTTTGAATCAATAAAATACTCACACTCTCATTTTTTTGGTATTCTTCGCGAATCAATAGATTATGAGTTTTATTTTACACTTTCACTACATAACATCTAATTTTTAAAATATAACACCCGTTCTCTTAAATTATGAATTGTTAACAAAAATATATTTTCTATTAGTGTTTGTGTCAAAATTATAGAGCACAATTACTCTTTTACTCATGATTATCAAATTTTTAGTTATCAACAAAATAAATTTTCATTTTTATTTAATACGATAATAAATAAAATAAAACAATTGAACAAAATTTTTCACTTTTCACTTCTAGTTAACTAATCAAAATAAAAATTACTTAGAAAGATAAATTATTAATTTGTAATATTTTTTTAAAAGACGTGTAGGATTATTAAAATATGGTTAATTTCAATAATAACACTCTTAAATAAATGATTATTAATTTTAGCACCACTTTTGTATACTTTCATAACTAATATTGCCATGTCAGCAGTGTGAGATAAAATGACTTCTATGCCACTTAGGTCAAAATTATCATTTAAAAATATCTCAAAAAAACTCTCAACTCTCTCCCGCTCATTCTCTCTCTCTCTACGCCCATTTTCAGCTCTCTCTTTCTTTATGTTTGGCCTCTCTCTCTACTCGGGCTTTCTCTTCCCTACGCCTTCATTCCATCATCACCAATACTCCAATTGTGCACAGATCGAGGTTGGTACACAATTTTTTTTATTTTTCTTTTCTTTTTGTCTTTTTAAATTTATTTTTCAGGAGACTTAGTATATAGAACTTGAAAAAAATGACTGGGTTAAACTTAATGTGATAAGAATTGAAAATATCCTTCGTCAATTTGAGATTTTGGATGGTTTATAACTGATATGTAAACTAATTGTAACGACCAACACGTCAAAGACATAGTTGACCTTGAGAGTCATAATATTATGACTCATAGTGTTATATGTTCAGTTATAATACTATGACCAGTTAGTCATAACAGTATGAGTCATTGTCTATGAGTCAAATTATAACAATATGAGTCAAAATAGCCGATCATAGTATTATGACCGTATGGCAATCATAGTGATATGACCGTCTGGTCATAATATTATGACTAAAATGACCCATAGTATTATGACTGGCATACTATGACTGCCTTATGACCGGCCATTACACAGTGTTATGACTGATCATTTCTAATGACTCGATGACGACTAGGAGTAATTGCATGTTGATTAATAGTTATTGTTTTCTAAATCATTTATGAATGGCTGCTGGATTGAACGTCTTCATCAAATACAAAGGATATTGGGACTGTGCTTCGAGATACGTCGGTTGTGAAATGACGGGGATATTGGTCCCCATCAACACAATTTATATTGGTCTTATAGATTTGGTGAGAAATGTGCTTGTGATTCGGCCACAAGGAAAAAGTTTATCCTTAAGATATGTTATTGGAAAGCTCTTGTGAAGATATCGTCTGACTATGATGTCACATTCTATCAACGACATCTCTTCCTCCAAAGCCTTTCTTTTCTTATAAGATGACAAAAAATGGTAAAAAAAAAATAAATACAAAAAAAAAACAAGAAAAGCAAACAAAGTTGTTAACCAAAGTACTATGACTGGCATACTAAGAGTTTGACCATTAAGCAGTCATAGTACTATGACCGACGGTCATAATTCTATGACCGCCTGATTACGCCCAAACGTGTACAAAAACAAGCGGTCAATTGTAGTACAATTTGAACGGTCGATCCCATGAGGAAGTGTTGAATTGAACAAGAAATGATTAGCAAATAAAAAGCGTTAGGAAAGTAAGCAATCAAACAAAGAAAATGAACGAGTGTTTTTAATGATTTTTTGAACAATTTAAAATGGAAAAAATTCAATAAATAAAAGTGGTAAGGCTTTGAGAATCCTCCATATGCTTTGTTCACCTATTTGGATTTTGATTCATAAATTGACTCAATTGAAAGTTTCACATCCCAAACAATCAATCGGAAAATAAATATTTGAAGAACATATGAATTAAAAATGTATTCGAGTAAATAAAATTCTAACGTTTAGAATTAGGAAACATTATCTTATGAGAATAAAGACTACTCATAAAATAATACCGATCAATATATAATATAATGCAACAATCACATAAAAAGAGCTTGACTAGATTTATATGAGAGTTGACAATAAAATATATTGATAAGAAGAAGAAATATGATAAGAGAAAATTATTTACTCAAATGTATAAAACTTACAAACCATTGGAGAATAAAAAATCCAAATATGTTCACTACACATATAAGATCATCTCTAGCCTCACCTAAATACTCTAGCCTAGCTTGCACATAATTCTCATAAAATTCTAAAAAGAAAGTATGAGAATAAGAACAAGAAA